>NC_056747.1:557123982-557226482 GCF_019279795.1 Protopterus annectens
CAGGGAAAAATTTCACTTGGCCATCATCAGGGATTTGCCTTTTTCCCCATTGTAGAGTGATCTCAGAGTTGGTATATTTAGTTAGGGGAGTGTGGGGGGTACAGCCCCACACTTGATTAGGGTTTTAAAGTATGTTTTTTTTTGTTGGCCAGGCAAATTTTTTCATGGGGAAAAATTTGCGTAATTGGCTGGTCATGGTTTTGACAACCTAAATGTTCGACATTCTAATATAGACCCCAGGATTACGCTACTGACAGGTGTCAAATAAAGAATTAAATTTATTAGGCAAAAGGGATAGTTAGAAAAATACTGCAAATAATAATGCATTACATAGATACGATCAGGTAGGACACTCTCTTGCTAAAATATATATTTATTTTTTTATATCTTAGTTGCAATTGAGCCAAAGCCTATTATCACCAGAGGTCTGGGGAGAAAACTTCTTCAATTCCAGTTCCATAATAATATGATATAAAGTGCACCATAGAAATTTAAATATGTGTGTATGTTTTTAGCTTTAAACGAAATGCTGCCAATTTCTGTAAATGGTTGTTAAAATTAGGCAAAGCAGAGAAAGGTGATGGTGGATGAAAAGTAGGACGTGGGTAGAGAAAAATCAAACTGAAGTATAAAATAAAGATTTTTGGAGAATGAAATTTGCCAAGGCGATTAAAAGCTAAGGGGTGCACTATAATAACAATGTAATGTTATAATGGAAGTACAAAAGGAGCAGAGTACTGAGTTTATCAGAAGGAATTCCTAAGAATGTAGGATTGCGGTTACAGTGCAAGGGAAAATAACACTTGATCAGCATTCTGATTTGGGACAGGCAATACTGGAATGTAAAACTATAAGGTGAAAGAGTAGTAGAAATGCTAAAAAAATCAATTGTCATCTGGCAGGAGGAAACTATGTTAGTAAATGCAAACAGTGCGGCCAAAGAAAGCTGACTTTTAATATTTCCAATATCTGTTAATTGCATATTTTATACATGCACTATCAAAAGAAAATATCATTGTTATGTCAGTTTTCTATTTACCTTCACTGTTTCTTAGATCTATGCTTTTCATATCTTGAACAACTTCATTAATAACATCCTTAGGATATTCCCCTCAGTTAAAATTTATCCATAACCAGTGCTTTTCCTAGTACCACCAACCTTTTATCAGACATAAAATTTTCCAACCTGACACATTGTCTTTTAACAGTGTTGCACTTGAATGGTATAGGATACATGCTATCGAAATGCAAGTAGCAATTACTTTAATAATCTATAAGTAATACAAGTCTGCAAACGAGCATCATTAAAGATTTATAAACCAAAATATCCCCAAAAATCTATTAGTTTTGTTAGTACTAACAAATTCTGAAAAAAATGTGTTGTATTACTGTACGTGTTCAATGAATTTGACTGCATGACTATATCAAATATGTCTGTTAAACGTATTAAAAGGTGATTCACGGAACAGCAGTCTCATGAGAGAGAGAGGAATGAAGACTGGTATTGTTACCTTTGTCTGGTCATATTATCAAGGGCTATAATGCACAGATAAGCACTGCAGGGCAATGCAAGCCGTCTGTCACAGAGTGCACTGAGAGAGCACTGTTGCATGAAAACAGCATGATTAACTCAGTACATATATGTTGTACAGATAAACGGTCATCTACACTCGTGTCATAGCTCACAGGGTAGGATAGAAGAATTGCAATCTCAGCTCAATGGTGTCAAAGAAGGGATACATAGTAGGGAAGGCAGCAATGTCATGCTGCCCTGTGTGAGCATGTGTAGAGTATATATGCTGCCTGTGTGAGCATGTGTAGAGTAGGTGCCATGACTACAGCAGGTGGGGTAAATACAGCAGTCCTTTACTAGGTATCATACTGGATGTATATATAGCACATCAAGTATTGTTATCTGCAAACTTGCCAGCTAGACTCTGATTTGTTTCATTAAAAGGGTGGAAAGCGGAGCATAAAAATGTGGGAATGATGGAGGGAACACAGCAAGCAAAGGTATACACAGAAGGCAGAGAAGAGAAAGGAAATGGAGAATGGGGTAAGGCACAATTGTTTTTTCTTTCTGAGAAAGGTCTCACACACACACACACACACACACACACACACACACAAACACATGTATATTATATGTATTTATATATATATATATATATATACACACACACACACACACACACACACACATGTGTGTGTGTGTGTGTGTGTGTGTGTGTATATATATATATATATATATATATATATATATATATATATAGATATATTATATATGTGGAATACATGCATTTAGTTAAAGTAACTACCTCCGAATGTCAGTTTTTCTGAACCTGAATGTCGAATTTTAATTGGCGAACGGTCAGAATGTTGTACGAAACATCAAATTCGACATTTCCGACTGCTCTATCACCTTAACAAAAGTAACCATGGGTCAAAAAAGGGGGCGTAGTCTGTGTTTCGACAATCTCCGGTTCAGACATTTGAGAACCTGCTGCACTGCTTTCAACATTTAGCATGTCGACAGCGTAACTGTCGGCTAAATGCGTGCATACCATATATATATATATATATATATATATATATATATATATATATATATATATATATATATATGTGTGTGTGTATAAAATGAGTGAGGGGGGAAGTCAGAGAGAGTGAGAACTGAAATTGGGAAGATTGAATGGAAAACCACAGGAAGACGTGGGAAAGGGAAGACAGCAGGGACAGGCAAAAATGAAAGAATAAAGTCAAAGAGGGTCTGACTACCACAGACTATGATGGAGAGATATGGCATACACACAAATAAAGAAGGCAGGCAAATGACTGAAATAATGTGTGGAGAATGATCAGTGTCTCAGCTGCCAATAGGTGAAAGTCTTTGTCAAGATGGACAGTTGTATGGGCCACACCCTGCTGTCTATGGAAGAATATGCAGAGCAACAATAAAACAGCTTGGGGTGAGACACTTCAGATATATATGCAAATTTGTCTTTTTAAGCATACTTCACAACTATCCCTGGTTTCATAGAATGCCCCTGATTTTTGTCTTATATTTTTGGTTGTTTCCTCATACAATATGTGTTTCTATGGTAAATCATTAAGTATTCCTGTCACTAAGTGATGACAGACGTTCGAGTTTTAGACTTCATACCCTTCAGAAGATGCATGCAAAACCTTATATACAAGCAACTTTCTAAGCAGAAGCATATGTAGGGTTGGGCAAGAGGAGAAATTGCCCCGGGTGCAAGGGGTTGGGGAGGTATGATTGACCATCCTTCATTACAAACACTCTCATTTTAGTGCAGTAATGTTTTTTAAAAGCCAGTATTGCATTTGTGCTGAAATCTGAGTGCTGTAGCACTCTGTGTGTGCTCTAAACTGTAGCAACTGTTTCCTACGTTTGTAGCAAGCATTTTGTTAAAATTTGATAGAAAATTAGTTTTTTTCCTTTTTTTTAACTAAGACGTGAGTGCCATAGCACTCTCTGTAGGCAAGATATAAACTGTAGCAAATGTTTGCTACATTTCTAGCAAATGGTTATTACAGTTTAAAATAATTTTTTAAATAATGTAAGTGCCCTTGCATGCATGCAGGCAGGGAATAAACTGTAGGAACTGTTTTTTTTTTCTTTTTTATAGGTATAATCATATGTACAGAGCAGAAGGAGGTTGTGGGTAGGACACAGACATGGGGATTGAATGGCTGGGGTAGAAAGAGGGTGCATGTCATACATTTGACAATCTGGTTGGTGCACCAGTAGAAGAAATGGCAGTTTTATTTATTTATTTTAACTCTTAAATCGAGGAGCTGATGGGGAAGCATGGATCTAAAATATAGAGACTGGCTTAATACAATGAAGTGCTTCTGTTTCTAAGTGTACTATTTAAAGTCTGTTTCTGTTTTTTACCATTGTCTCCCATTGTTTTTTGTCTCTGCCCTTGATTCTTGAGATCTGAGAGGGTAGCTGAGGAGTTGCAGTGGGTTGCACTGCATAGTTCTGACAGCAAGAAACTAAAATACATTTTAGGCGATTGCTTATGTATTTATTCAATTACTTGATCACAAGAAGATATCTGAAGTACACAGAGTCATACACATGACTGTGATGGACAGTGAAGCCTGCGTATGTGTCTGTGTGCATGTTTGCATACATTTATGCAGAGGACATTGCTATCAGTTGGCCTTAATCTTGCCTTATGTTTTGGTCTGATCCTTGTAAACCTGTGTTTTTTTGGCAAATCATTGTGGATTGTAGACAATAAATAATGACAAACATAAGAGTTTAGACTTCATGCCATTCAGAAAATCCAAGCTAATGTAGCACCTGAAAGCATCCCATAGTCCTGCCTTATGACATCTGTGCAGCTAAATTTTTATTTGGAATGTGGATAAGTGGTCATTGCACTTTGTGATAACTTTTTCCTTCAAAGCTGCTTTTTGGGGTCCCTGACTTTTTCTTGTAGTTAATTTCTACATGCATACAGCTGAAATCATTGCCTTTCCTTCCACACTTACTCATAATGACATCCTCACTTGAAATAGTCATGGACTTGCATAAATAGACAAATTCCATGATTTTAATAATGCTAGGATTATCCACAGTTGGCATCATTTGATTATGAGTGACTAAACAGAATTAATTAAACCTCACCATCATGTTAGTCTTACATACCTAATGAGTAATCCAAACAAGTAAGGAGAAATGCCAAAACAGGGGTGCTCACCAAATTAGGGGAACACCACAAATCTCAAACCATACAGGATAAAATAGTGTTTATATAATTTTATTTTTAAAAAAAAGAGTTAAACACTTTCATTTCAGATGCAGAAAAGTGTAAGGTGCTAGCATTTACAGTCCTGAAAAAATAAGATTGCTGCATTATCCAGGAAGGCTGCTGCATATCTGACATCAAATCTAAGAATATTGTTCATCAACCTCTGGAATGTTGCAAGTGCTCTGTGGGGACCAAAAAGTAGGAGTATGTAGTGAAATAATCCATCTGTTTTGTAAAATGTCATTTTTGACTGGGCTTCTGGGGTAGTGGAAGTTGTCAGTAGTCTTTGGGTCGGTGTAAAGTGAACAGAAATCTAGCTTTCTGCAATTTACCAATCAGTTCATCTCCACTGGCGATAGGAAATGAATCACATTCTAACATGCTGTTTAAATTTCTGAAGTTCCTGCAAAACTGTATGGACACATCTGACCTGAGGACTAATACAATGGGGCTCTACTCATTTTGTGATTCCTTTAGGGCCTATGCCCCAAAGTTTAAACATTTTTCCCTGACTTGGCATTTGGGACCCTGTTATAGTTGTGTCTTCAACTTTACTTTCTCACCAGTCACTGTCTCCTTGTTGTGCTGGATTAAACAGGTATTACAATGCAACACTGACATTTTATAATTAATGATTAACTGCATATATAATAACCACAGTCATTTCTATTAGCTCATTACTGTCATATGCATACAGTGCAACCAGTTATAATCCCCTATAGATGTGTTCACGATCTGCAACCAAATTCTTGACTGTGGAAACCTCAGATGCCTGACTGTGATCGCCAAGTTAATAAACATACAAATAATAACTACAGTAGTTTATTTCTTTTTGTCAGATACAGTTAGAATGCATTATAACTTCCCGCAACAGCCATTTTCCTAACTGTGTGAGCCTTAGATGTCTGATTATGACTAAATGACTGAATACATAAACAGCCAAGGTAGTATATTTCCACTATTTGCTGTCAGTTACATATACTGCAAACTATTACAATACTCATACACTTGCACACACATCCATATAGAGATGTGCCCACAATTTCAGCACCTTTACTGACTATATACACCTCAGATGTTTGATTACGATTTAATGGCTGAACACATAAGTAGCAATTGTAATTTTTTTCATCTTTTTGCTGTCAGCTGTATACAATGCAGACCATTGAAATACACACAAACACATGCACACACACAAACACACACACTCATAAAAATGTGCACACAGTTGCATTCACTTTACCAACTTTGCACACCTCAGGTTTATGATAAAAATTACATGACTGAATACATAAATAATAGGCTCATTAATATAGTTCAGCTTACTGTCAGTTGCATATAGGGCAAATCATACACACACACACACACACACACACACACACACACACACACACACACACACACAATGTTAAATATATACCAGGAAAAAATACAACAGCACCAGCAAACAGACAAACCCACGTCAGACCATAAGTGAGCTCTACTGACACACTGACTAATTTAATGACCATAATAATAATAATAATATTAATAATAACAATAAAACAGCAACCATAATAATTATTATTAAACCAGTTTAATAAAGAAATGTACATACATCAATACTCAGACCTCGGTGAGTCCATCTATACCTGAGGAAGCCTGAGCCAATAGGAACTGGCTCTGTTATCCAGCAGTCAAGCCAGCTGCCTCTGAATAGCCATTTCTGCCCCTCTCAAAATATTAGAAAGATTTGTAATAAGGTACAATCACTTTACTCCCAATTGGCTGCATTTCTTAATGCTGTATATGCTGGGATGTTTTTGAAAGCAGCCAACCCAGAAAAGTAGGACAATTTATTTTTTTAGGCAGAAATTGGAGTCAGTTGCATGTGCAGATGTGTAGTAGCTTATACAAGAGTTCCAAGCACTTAAAACAGGAAGGTTGATTGATTTCTTTTATACATAAAGGCTATATAAAACAATTTTTTTTATAGTTTTTTTCCACTTGGGAGGTTGCAGCCCAACAGTCAGACATAAACCTCTCCCGGTACGTGTTTCAGTGTGTTTTTCAGTGTATGTTTGTGTGTGTGTGTGTGTGTGTGTGTGTGTGTGTGTGTGTGTGTGTGTGTGTGTGTGTGTGTGTGTGTGTGTGTGTGTGTGTGTGTGTGTGTATTACAAGTGAAGCTGTATAAGAGGTTATTTTTCTTTTTAAACAGTCACTTATTCTTCATTTTTTAATATGACTGCATGCTATATTAAGTACGATTATACCTTTCAAAACACGCACACACTCTTTGTTTCAATGTGATTGTCTAACTTTTCTTTTTCATCAGAGTTGCCACCAAGTGTCTGAAATGGTCACACTATTTTGTAATCTTTATCTCATAGCAAGCACAAGATAAGAACTTATGGTCTCTGTTCTGTCCTTATATTTTCAGACCTGGCACAGCAACTGAACATGACCACTCACCACTTCCACAGTGGTCCTCAACTGCATGTATCACAATCTCAGTCAAATAATGGCAAATAGGGTATATTTAGACATATGCAGATGCATTTTCTTCTATTTGTTTTGAGTATCAGAGTCTCAGTCAAGTACTGGTAATATGTTCATATCTAGAAACATTCACTTCTATTTAATTTTTATTTAACTGAAAATGACTGCCTTTCCATCTGCTCTGCGGACTCTGTATTATTTTGGCTACCCCTTTGTTATTTGTTTTTTCTTACACTCTGTTGAACTGTAAATGAAAGGCTACTTAAATGTAATGTGCTTTGCTTGCAGTTAAGTCCTATGGTTAATGGCTTTGGTAAAATATGTACTTTCTGTTTAAAAATTATAAACTTGGATTTCAAGTACTGTCATACCTCTCAACCTCTCACCACAAGAAATCTGGACAAAGCCTAAAGTAATGGGGACAAATACCCAAATATAGGGACATATTTATTTTAAATATTGCTTTTATAAACTTAGAAAGTTGCTAGAATAACATTGAGTTAACATGCTGTTTTCTGAAGGATGTGAAGTCTGAAACTCAAATGTATGTTATTATTTGGTGAATTCAATCCTTGGTGATTTGTCAGAAAACCAGAAACTTTAAGAGGAACACTCTAAAAATATCTGGCAAAAATTTGAACATTCTGCTGAAATCTGGACAGTTGATGAGTAAGAGTACTGTTATACTTCTAAAATTATTAAAACATTTTTAAATGTCACTAGTTTTCTAGTTGTCATAACTAGGCCTTTTTTTACACTTTTGCGCTGCTTTGACAAAGTGGACTGGAATGCTGCCTACAGATATAATAGCACAAATGATAAAAGTATGTAAAAGGGCATCAACTTGATAAGCAGATTATTTTCTATTTATTAAATAATGCACTCACAGGCCACAAGAGATTTAAAAGATAATTATTCTGTTTATAAAAGTTAACAGAGAGCTAAGGGCTACCTTGGATGAAAAAAGCCAAATTATCAAAAATTAGAACACATAATCTCAACATGTAAAATGAATTCTAGACATCAATTATATACATTAGAACAATCAATATCTCATCGTATTCATATTAAATGCATAGAAAATTCATGATTGTCTCCTAAAGGCCTGTATTTCCTGAAATAAGCTGGACCCATTTGGGGCTTATAGTCATGGTGACAGATCATTTGTTTGTCACAAGGTAATCCAGTGATGAAGACTGGATTCCTAGGGCACTACCAAATGGCTGTTCAATATGCATTATAGGTTCATAGGTTGGTACTAGGCTATCAGCCCTAGGGCCTATACAAGCCTAACCATAACAATTCCCTGGATATTTCTTCCCACAATATTTACTTCCCTGGACCCCTGACTAGCAGGGCGACTGATGTGATGCCTGGGGTGAATTTCCTATCTCCCATCCAATCGTCAAGGTTCCTTTTGAAGAGGGCCAAGGAGGCACTCTGCTTGACATGTATGGGCAGTCTGTTCCAGAGTATGGTGGTAAGCTTTGGCAGACGTTGTAAAATAGTGCTTTTACTGTGACTTCACAGTGCTGTATCACTAAACCTTGCATCCAGAAAGGAAACTGAATCAGTGACCATACCAAAAAGGATTATGAATGGACAGAAATTCCTAGACTTTTTCAATACAAATGCCTTGGAACAGTTAGTCAGAGTACCCAATAGGGGAATAACTTCTTGTAGCTTGTCCTTACTCATATGGGAGCACCCTGAACCCTCCCTCGCATATCTTCATTACGAGTTAGGTCTGTCCATAAAGCTTTTCCTTTATAGTTTCTTTCTGTGTGTACCTGTCTTTGCTATACTGACTTATTCAGAGGTGTTTACAACATTTTGCAGATTACTACTTTGTGGAACCGTCTGTCATGGCACTTCCTGACAGCTTGCACCACAATGTTCCAGTTCACTGATCCTTAAACTGACAAGTGCCACAAGAACCAAACAAACTGGTGCATGGCTACTACCTTGCTTGACAGCTTGCTGTTGCTGTGCTCCACTTTGGAGTGCTTGTGGCTGTTCAGTTTTGCTCTGATTTTGACATTAGAGCCCAGCTATCTGTTCAGATGTACAGACTGTTGCAGTTTATATTTTTATATTTATTTCACACTGCAGTGTAGCAAAATTTAGAGGCTTTGCTTCCATGCACAGTGCATTACTATGAATCTCTGCCTCTGTGACCCTGAATAGATTGAAATAGGCATGGAAAATGGGTGAGTATATAAGATGTCTTACATTTCACAAAATTATTTAAAACCCATCAGAAGTATAAAATATTTTTTTTACACAGTATCATTATTGTATGTTCACAAGATGTCTTTAAGGGTGTGTTTGACTTTGTGGTCTGTCAGTATGGTTTTGTATTCTATGTGGTGATATGCACTCATTTCTCACTTTGACTTATTTACAGTTGTCCTTTTTTATGATCAGCTGTTTTATGTTGTCTTTATATGATTGAAGCAACATAAACATTTTATCCTTGTGATCTTATAAGTGGTTTGGGTATGTATGTTCATTCTTCTTTTGAGATCTTATGAGTGGTTTGGGTATTTACTGCAGTATGTTTCAGATTTATACAGAACGGAAATAACTGGAAAGTGAGACCATTTTACTTTGGCTGAATGCTTCCAGATGAATTTAAAAAGCAGACTTAGAATCTGCAGTTTACCTGATCTGTAAATTAGATTTCATCAGACTGTAGAAAACTAATTCATAACACATGTAATCCACACGAACCGTATCTGTAGTTTAAATTAAGACACTTTGGAAGCAGCACAGGCTATACTGAAAAGGCATGATGATTTTCAGAAAAGAAATTCCTGTTCTACTTAAATTCCCTTGGTGAAATTCTATACTGCTCACACCAGAACTGTTCAGCTCTCAAAGCATACAGGTTGGCAGGACAATAATTTTTCATATAGGACTAAATGAGAGCTGAGATGTATCAGCCTGACCCTAGAGTAAGAAACAAGAGCCAGGTTCAAATCACTGTTGATCTAATGAGACAGCTGCACATTTCTGACACGACACAAATTACTTTGGCTGAGAAAATGCTTACTTTGACCACAACAGGTTCAGCTTGACCTCTACTATTAGAAGCACGTGGGAGGCAAAGCAAAGTCAGGCTGGCTGCAATGCTCGGACCATCTCTGTTTTTTTTCACTTCTATATGTAATGGGCCAATAAGAAACTCCATTTCTTCTTGGCCGCCATGTAAATTTATGGAATATATCTATTCCTATTAACTCTGCATTTGCTGTTTACCCAAGTTAAAACAAATACATATGGGCTTGTAGTACTGCATGTGAGCAAATGTGCATTTGACAGAATCTATGGTTAATCACTGGACTCATATTAAAAGAAACTACATTCAATCAGAATACATGTTCAACAACAGATAAAGTTGGTTTTAACAAAAAAAAAATTCTTTATGGGGTGGGGAGCCTGCCCCCTGTACCTTTATGCCCTGTCATTGCAGAAAATTTTAACCTTAAGATCATGTAACCATTGAAGTAAAGATCAGTTTCTTAACCCCAAAATTACATGACCAAGTTCTATTACATAAATATGGCAGAAGATGTCAACAGCTGAGTGCTCCTGTTACATGTAAAGTAGTTCAGTCATCAGGTGGTGTCTCAGTTGATTGTGTACTTCCTCCACCATACAGGTGTGTGCACATGTGAGCGCAGACACACACACACACACACACACACACACACACACACACACACACACACACACAAAATGAATGAAGGATCACTTAGTATGCATCACAAAACTGGTTAGTATAGGCAACATTTCACTTATGACACTTGATAATGCACAGGATGAAAATGGACTGCCTGCTTCCTTTGGAATGTATGCAGACATAAATTGTTCTTTACAATCACACAACACTCTTTGATTGCATTTGACTGTCACTGTTGTCTTGATGTTGTAAACACTATAACGCTGCACATTCACTGAAGTACAGTGATCTGGACTATTGAAAATCATACTGTGCATTGTGCACGGAGTGTTTAAATGCCACCTATCACTATCAATTCATAGGCATGGATAGTGGAAATGACAAGTGGTATACTAAAGAATGTCTGCTTGTATGAAGAGTGCCAGGTGTGCATGCACCTGTAATATGGAATTAATTGTTATGCAGTATGACAGTGCTACAAGTGCAGCAGGTGACAAGTTTGTCATACCTTCCTTAGCAGCTGCACCTCCCACACTACATAAGCACTGTTGTCATGCCACGCAGTGGATAATTCATAAAACTTCTACACATTCGGCATGGCAGTGATGTACATTTGTACTATAGGCCAAATCACTGTGTGCCATGACAGTGCTAAGTGCAGCAGAGAACAGCCACATAATAAGGCATGATGTGCTTGTTGTACAATATAAGTTGATGCTCCCTGCTGCCCTTAGCTTTGCCTTCTTGTAACACAGCAAATCAAGAAGCTTTTTCTCTCATTATCCAGATGGTAGTGCAGGATCATTACCATATGATGGAAATAAGGAGATCTTATGCCGTGAAATTTCCCCATTGGTGGGACCTTGAATGAGTTGTTATAGGGGGACAGTAGAAAGTGTACTTGTACTAGCAAGTTTACTTGAACCACGTTATATCAGCAGTGAAGGGTGATTGATGTGATGTGAGATGTACTACACCAGCTCTAAGTATGCGATTCTGGTCTTATAGTTTATGTTGTTGAGGTCAGCCATCAAACAGTGGGTATAGTTTTTCTGAATCACATACAGTACTGAGGACTCATTTGTATATAATGTTTGTGTGCAGAGTACTGTGACATTACAGTAGTTAAAGTCCAAGGTCTTATCCCATTGTGTAGTTGTCTGTAAGAAAGGCTGCATCCTTTAGCATGCTATATTTGTGCATAGCAACAATACTTTGTGGGACACAATGTTCAGAAATACCATCATGCAATTGCACAGCTTTTTGGTGTTGTTTAACTTATTAAAGATGTCACTGTCATTTTTGCCAGCAAATTAATTATCACAGATGAGTATATAGATGGAAGTGGACATTTCAGCCATGTAACCTTTATTAAGCTTATAACGGATGGCAGAGATCACTATTATGTGTCTTCAGTCTTCCATCTTTTCAGAATACTCTGTAGGTACTTGCTGACCTTTCTCTGTGTGTTGATAAATCTTAGAATGCAGTTATATGTCTACAGTCTGTCTTCTGAATCAGCTTGAGCTTAGGTTTCTTCCTTGGTGTAAAAGCTGGAGTATGGAGACCATCAGCCATAAGAGGGGACAGTTATAGCTTAATCTATATCAGTTATAGATTAATCTATATCTTTACTTATCCTTTTCTTTCTTTAACTTCAAAGAATTTGCCTCAACTATTACTCTTAGTGCAATTGTGTCCTTTGCTATCATTTAATAATCTTGCTATTAAGTTACGAACAATCCACGTTCTGACAGTGTGTCCAGGTGTGTAAATAGATTGAAAGCACTCTTTGTCAAGTGTGTTTACATCAGAAGCAGGATGTTCCGAGATTTCTTAGCTCAGTAAGTGGGTCGGGGATGGAGCATATGCTAGTGTTTGAGATGTTAAGAGTTAGGGTGAGGGCTAAGTAAGGAGATTTTGTACTGTGGGTGTGTGAGTAATTGCTGGTTATGGTTATAGTAAGGGTTAGGTAACAGAATGGATTTAGTGGTGTTTGTAAGTTTGGATGTTTTGGAGTATGTGAATGAGTTTGTCAAACATAATTTATTCAACATAATTCTGATAAATGTTGAGTATATGTGAGGGTTAGATTTACAGTAAGGGTTAGCATAGGGGACAGATGTAGTGTTGACTTGTGCAGTGATACTGTTAGTGCAAGTGGTTTTCTTATGTTAATGTGTAGTCATTGCCCCCTTGTCTTATCTTAATCATGTGTATTAAACCTATCACTGACTCTCTCCCTAACCCTACACAGTAACATCTTAATCATGTGTATTACACCTATCACTGACTCTCTCCCTAACGCTACACAGTAACATCTTAATCATGTGTATTAAACCTATCACTGACTCTCTCCCTAACCCTACACAGTAACATTTTAATCATGTGTATTACACCTATCACTGACTCTCTCCCTAATCCTACACAGTAACATCTTAATCATGTGTATTAAGCCTATCACTGACTCTCTCCCTAACCCTACACAGTAACATATGAAAACAACTTTCCCTAACAGGGTCTATATCATATGAGCGAATAGTAAAAAACACAAATGCTCATAATCTTGAAAGTACCAGACCTCAAAGTGATTTTTCTGAGATTGCGGTACAGTGAAGAATGGAATAGTTGCTCTTTCCTCACTGTAGTGCATTTTTGGAGTTGGAATATATATATTTAACAGGGGGTGTCAGGGGGTGCAGGCACCCACAATAGCAAGTTTGAGGTCCGGTACTTTCAAGATTGTGAGCGTTCCCGATTTTTCCTATTCGCTCATATGATATAGACCCCCCCTAACAGTACCACTATTCAGACAAACTTGGTATAAAGGTAGTGTTAAGGTTAGGATTTAGAAATCAGAAAGGGAAGCTATTTGTTTTCCTTTTTTGATCATGTTGATTTTTGTTTTATTTTTCAGTTCATTTGTGGTTTGAAGTGCTGGCATCATTCATTTGGGTGATGATACTTATGCAGTTTGATGTAATGGATCACACATTATCACATCACAGTAAAGTTCTCCTGTTTAATTCATGGTTGGGGTGTCTTCTGTTTAGGCTGCATGTCCTCCCTGTGTTAAAGTGGAATTTCTGTGGGTGCTCTAGTTTCTTTCCACATTCTAAAGACATGTAGTAGTGGAAATGAACACTCTAAATTATCCATACATGTGAAAAAGGGGATGTGAATATATGTGTGTGTGTGTGTGTGTGTGTGTGTGTGTGTGTTTCATATAAAATTCTCATTGTCTTTCTCTCTACGTATCTATATATATATTTTCTCCTCGGGTCTCCACTGAAAATGGGCCACAAGCCAAGTTGGACAAACCCAGTTAACAAATGTCAATAAATAAACAAATAATATATATATATATATATATATGTGTATGTATATATATATATATATATATATATATATATATATATATATATATATATATATATATATATATATATATATACATATATACACATGTGTGTATGTGTGTCTGTAGTTGATGTCAAGCTACTGAAGCTTTTATTAGGTTCATAGGTAGGTACTAGGCTATCTGCCTGAAGGCATTTATAAGACTAGCCAGAATGTGTTGGCTTTCGCTGCCCCCTTAGATTAGTTCCCTGTGCCTCTGTCCAGCAGAGACACTGAAGTGATCCTCGAGGTAAACTTTCTGTTTCCCATCTACTCGTCAAGGTTTCTCTTGAAGAATGTTAGCGAGGAGCTCTGCCTAATGTAGATTGGGATCTTGTTCCAGAGCATGGGAAGTCTCTGGGACAGGAATCTATCCCTCCAGCACATCCTATTTATTGTTGTGGCGAGGTTTAGATCCCTAGAGTGTGTGGCTCGAGGGGATAATGTTTTCTTTAGGTGGAGCATGTCCATCAGTTCTGGGTCGGACATGGCCTTGCATGTCAGGCAGAGATCACCTCTGAGTAGGCGGTATGCATCCGAGTACAGCTGGAGTTTCTTCAGTCGAGCTGCATAGGGCATCTGTTTGAGGCCAGTGATCCTCTTGGTGAGGTACTTCTTTGGTCTTTCTAGCTGTTGCAGGTGTCTTGTAAGGTACATCCCAAATGGGGCGTTGTACTCTATGATGAGTAGAGGGGCACAATGACCTCTTTTGATCTGGATGCAAACCCTTTTGTGATTACGTGGGCCACGTAGAAGGATTTTCTAACCACTTTGGCAATGTGATTATCAAAGGTGAGATTACTATCTACTTGGATCCCCAGATCCCTTATTACATTGTCCACATTTAGGGGACTATCACCTATGTGGTAGTTTGTGGGTACTTTGTTTTTTCCAAAGGGGATGACTATGCACTTTTTGGCATTTAGCTTGAGGTCATGATTTTGACACCAGGTATCTGTCTCAGTGAGACCCTTTTGGAGGATGTCTGTGTCAGCTGGAGAGTCATTTATAGCCCCTAATTTGCAGTCGTCTGCAAACTTGATCAGCCATAGTCCTCCTGTGCCTGCCTGTACCTCTGAGAAGTATATGACGAACAGGAGGGGTCCTAGGACTGAGCCCTGGGGAATGCTACTTGTAACCAGTTTAGAGTCGGACCTAGCTCCCACAACTCTCACCATATGGGCTCTGTCCGTGAGCCAATTGGCAACCCATCTTGTGACATAGGGGTTTATGTTCAGGCTAGTGAGCTTGTCTATAATACCAGAATAGGGAATGGTGTTGAAGGCCTTAGCAAGGTCTAGGTAAGCTGTGTGTACCATCTTTCCCTTGTCTATAGCCTTGGTAAGTGTCTCAAAGAAGTCCACCAGGTTTAGGAGGCATAATCTGCCCTTAACAAAGCTGAACTGGGTAGGGCCCAGTGTTTGGAGGTTCCCAATGTCTCTGTTAATGATCCATGATGATGTGCTCCATAGCCTTGCAGACCAAGCTAGTCAGGTTTATAGGGCGATAGTTCCCGGGGTCTGTTGTGGCTCCACCTTTGTGGAGCAGAATAACCATTGCTGTGTGCCACTCTATGGGTATGTAACCTGTGGAGAGGCTGAGTTTGAACAGTGTGTTTAGGTGAGGGGTTAGTTCATCTTTGAGCTCATGTAGGACGCAGCCTGGGAAACCGTCTGGTTCCAATGATGCTGTGGTTTTGGCTTTGGAGAGGGCTGTTTTAACCTGAGTGTCTATGATTTTAGGGACTCTACATTCTTCTGGTATGGTTATGTGCCCTTTTGCGGGTGAGAGGAGGGTGAAGTTTGTGCTGAACCTGTCTGCCAGGATGTTGGCAATATCGGTCAGTTCAGTGTATTTTGTGCCATTTAACTCTGAGCAGATCTGAGCATTGCCACTTAAATTCTTGACATAGCTAAAGAATACCTTGTGGATATCATTGGAGTCCTTGGCATTTTTTCTTTAAAAGCTCTCCTTGGATGATTTTTATGAGGGATCATAGTTTCTTGCTGATACTGATCAGAGATGTTTTCCCTTCTTGGGATTTTACTCTTTTCTGTATTAGTTTTCTCCTTCTATTGTATAGCTTGTTTATGGCAGGAATCCACCAGACTGGTTTCCTTTTCTTGGAGAAGTGAGTCTTGGTTTTGCTTGGGATGGCAAAGTGATTTGTTTATGGTCAGATCAAACCAGCGAGAGGTTGACCTCCGGTGTGGAACACCGGTCGCCCATGTTGGTGATGACCAGGTCCAATATGTTGTCAACTCTGGTTTGAGTGTTGACCAGTTGAACCGGGGCACTTGAGTTTATAAATTCTAGGAAATGTTGGGCAAGGGAGTTAGTACTTGAGTAGTTCTCCCAGTTAATGTTTGGGTAATTGAAATCACCCAATATTAGGGTGTTTGCTAGGACCTTTATTTTTCCCAGTGTTTCCAGAAATGTAGAATGGGGGTCCTTGGACATGGTGGGTGATCTGTAGCAAGCTACAATTTGAATTGCAGTTTTGCCCGTTGTTAGTTGCACATGGATGATGTCTGAAGCATCATGCTGTGCCACTAACCTGGAGGTGTGGGTATGCTTGATGAATATGGATATGCCCCTGTCTTTTGTATTTCGGTTTGGGTTCTGTGGCCGAAATGTATGGTATGAGTTGTAGCCTGGTAGTGCTGGGGTGCTCTCTGGATCCTTAAACCAGGTTTCTCTTACTGCATATATATAGATTTTCTCCATACTGAGGAGTGCCTCGAGTGCATGCATTTTGAGGTTTAGACTTCTGGCATTGATTAGCATTACCCTCAGTTTTTTGTTACTTGTGCTATTTACGGTGGTTGGTTTGTCTTTTGACCCTTTCCTAAAAAAGGCACTATGGGATTGGCAAGATCCTTGGCCAGTATTTGAAAGCCTAAGGATGAGAGGTGCAAGCCGTCTCTAGCAAAGCAGCATGGCTTGTCGAGTATGTCATCCCAGGTGGACAGACACTGGATCCCCTTTGAATGACACCAGAAACTTAGCCAATTGTTGAACTCAAGAATTCTTTCTTTATACCATGGTATCATTCTTGGTGAGGGCAGGATGCTACTCAAGGTCAAGGTCATACCAGCCTGGGCTACGTGATCAGAGAGCTTTTCCATGTCTCTTTTCATGTAGTCCAGGGAGGTACAGCTCAGGTCATTCACACCAACATGGACAATGACAGAGTCATATTTGTACTTGTTCTGGAGTGGCATGAGTGCTTGTGTTATGTGGCGGATCCTGGAACCTAACAGGCAGCTAACAGTAACCTTCTCCTTATTCAGCCTAGTGAGTGGGACGTCAGTGTGCCTGACTATAGAGTCACCTATTACTAGTATGTTGGGTATGTTATTTTGCCTTAAGGGCTGTGATTGCATGGCACACTGGCTTTGTGAAGTATGTGTTTCATGGTTTGTGTTGGGGGATGGTGGTTGCTTGGATGTTTGATTTGAAGGTCTCTGTTGGTTTTGCAGATTTTTATTTAGAGCCTCTGAGTATGTTTTCATGTATTTATGTGTGCTTTTTGCCGGTGCTGGTTTAATGGGTCTATGTGAGACTGGTGGTGTGATGCAAGTATTTCCCTTCTCATCTTGACTGTCTGATCCAGTCTTGGGTTGAGAGAGCTTAGCCTCCAGTTTGGCTGTATAATTGCATCTCTCACATGTATTAGTGTTTGGTGGAAGGAGTAGAGGATTGTCTGTGTACATGAGGCAGTTGTAACATTGCCTCAAAATGCCCAGATTCACCAGTTGGACTGGAGAGTACACCTGAAACTGCCCTTTGGACATGCTGGATAGGTACAGTGAACTGTTTTACTGGATGGCTGGTAAGGTTGAATAGAGAGCCTCGTCCTTCTGTACAGTACAGGAGGATCTAGTGCTAGGGTTTATAAGTGCTTGCTATAAGTTTTGAGCAAGTGGCAGGCTGAGAAATGAATGGCTTGAGTGCTTAAGTTGAAAGTTTGTCTACTTCCAAGGGAAAAATTGAAGAGGAGACTTTGTGGAGCCGGGAATAGTTTTACCCTAGCTAACTGGCACTGCTGGCGTGCAAAACCAGACAAATACGGTATTTATAGCAGGGAAATGAAAAAGATAGAAATAAGCCCAAAATGGCCAATAAACTACTAATTTCTAGGCTGAAACCACTCCTCCAGGGACAGATAGGCTGCTCAAAACTCCCCTCTCTCACAGGTGAACAGAGAAACTTCCTTCTATCCAAGTAAGATATGGGCAAACACAGAGATTTATAACACTGCCCTGAATTCAGCACTAACATGAAAATTGGACTATACTACCTTAGAAAAGCAGGAAACAAGTATATATTTTGTTTTTTGGTTTTTCTTTTTCAGAAAATAAAGCAGATACACTCAAAAAACACTTTAAATGCACAGAAAAGGATACTTATTGTTATATATCTCAGATCAGAGTTGTAGTCAATGCCCCTAGTAATAAAGTAGGAAGAAATACAAATGCATAAAAGCAGATGAATAAAGTGCAATATATATATATATATATATATATATATATATATATATATATATATATGTATATAAAACAATAGAAAACAAACTGATTTAAACAAATTACCCAATTAATCAGAAAAAAGCTCAAAACTAAGCCCTGTTCCAGCAGTCTTCAATCAGACAAGTTCTAACTGCACACCCCTTCTTACTAGGGTGCAGGGGAACCTTCTCCAAAAAAAGATGGCCTGGATCAGTGCTCAAGTTATACAAACAAAGCTAGATTCAGCAGGCCTGAGTCTGGTCTATGCTACAGCAACAAGGCGCACCAAATTTCAGAAAGAAACAGTTGGAATAAGCAGGCACAATAAGCCTGTGACCAGAAATTCCCAGCTCAGAAGGGCAGAATCCAGCCTCTCCTCCCACAAGAGTGCAGACCACAAACCTTCTTAATGTAGAATAACTGGCCTGAAGCCCAAGTGCTTAAGCCGGAACTAATACACTTTTAGAATAGCAGACACCGGGCCTTCAATCAGCAATTCCCAGCTTAGAAGGATGTAAGCTACCTGTCCTGCCACAACAGTGCAGACCACAAACCTTCTTAATGTAAAACAGCCTGTATGAAACCCAAGTGCTTAAACTAAAAAGACTTAGAATAACAGTTACAATTTAATCAGGCTACTACCAAGCAGTAAGTAATAAATGCAGCAGAATAAATAAAATTGAGTACTTTTAAGAAATGCAAAATAAAGTAGGAGGAACACAAATACAGTAAAAGCAAATTAATTAAAGTGCAACATTTTTTTTTAAGTGCAAGGAGAGAGGAAGAAAGAACCTAAGTGGGCTGGCCTTCTCAAATCTTCTCTCTGTATTAAGTAGAGTGAACACTAGACTCAGAATATCATCTCACTTAAGTGAGAAAATGAGATGGACTCAGGAGGAATGTTCTAATACACACTTACAGGAGGGGTGGGCAATTCCAGAGCCACCAACACAGGAACAGAGAGGGAGGGTGGGGAACTAACTGCAGAAAGACACACAGCACAATTTTCAGAAACACACAATTAGGAAACAGAAAAAATGAAAATACAGCACTTTTAAAACTGCAAGTTTGTACTTAACAGAAGACTAAAATACATTACTGCAAGTTTCACTTAGCTTCAGCTTTTAATGCAGATGTTTGTAGCCAAGCAAGTCTCTCAGGAGTTGAGCATAAAATGAAAAAATGAAAAAATGAAAAAAATAACTTCACTAGACCCATACATACATATATATATATATATATATATATATATATATATATATACATACACACACACAGACACACTTATATATATATATATATATATATATATATATATATATATATATATACACATATAGATACATAATTTTAGCCTGCTCTATATTCAAAAAGGATTTTGGTTCAGTGTGTAATTCTACAATACACGTGTCACACTGGTCTTTCAGTGAGTTCATATGAAATAACTTACCTTGTTTAAAGAAAATAGGCTAGTTATTGCATTATTAGCCCAATACTTGCTTATATTCTGAAACATCAGTATTAAATGACAGTACAGTAAAGGTATCAATAGGTATTTCATATGTTATGCTACTAGTGCATTCTCAGCATATTGGTTGCGCGTGCTATTTTTTTTAAACAACATCACCAGACACCCAACTGTTTGAACACTGGCTGCAGATGATGGGCATTCTTGATGTGACATTGAGACCCCATGTGCAAAACTGTAAAAAGGAGTCTGGTGCCAGTTCAGCAAAAGCCCTAATATTCAGTGTGCAAAGCTGCTTGTACATCTGTCTTGTTTTGCATCTAGAATAATGCATAAGACGTACTAAGTAAGCTAACAGTGTATGTAATTATTTTTATGCATTCTGTTACAGAATCCATATAATATAATTGAAGTAGATGAAAACTATAATAATCTGTTAAAGGTTTCTTAAATATTTCTTGCTACTAGGCAGTACCCTGTACAGGTATATACTTACCTGTATTTTATTTTATGTACTGTTATGACTTCACTGTGCATTATCTTTGTGAATTTTGTGTTCCTAAAGTTACAGCACATGGTAATGTATGTACTTAAAATATTTTTGTTATTGCATGAGGGGAAAAATAATGTATTCCCTGCCCTCCTCTTATTCCCTGCTGGGAGCATATAATTATGTTTTGCATTTTTACTAAGATAAAATAAATCAGTGCTGTACCTGAAACTATAATAATTAGACTTTGGTTTAACAAAGCTGTAGCAATTAATTTTGTCAATCAAAGCTGTTGTTGGATTAGTAACAGCTGTGAGCTAGGAGGAATTTCTTTCTCAGTGCATTTTTTTAATTAGTTATAACCTGTATAAGAAGTAGTTAGAGGAAAGTACAGTACACACACCTCAAATATTGGTAGCAGGTAGTATATTTAAACACCTTTATTAATGTCACATATGTTCAACAGTGATCATTATAGTTTGGATCCTAGTAGAAACTCTACACTATCCATGTAGATACAGTCAGCTCTTCCAATGTTTGCTGTTTCTGCAGAACACATGTTGCATCCTCCTAATGGCATACAGCAGCTGGAAAAGTAGACCAAATTTACAGCTCATGCTTTTCCAAACTAAGAGACCACTATTTGGCAGCTGTGGAAAAGTCTTAATTTCTGTCAATTCAGACATTTTGAGAGGGCTACCCAGTGTACCTGCATGGTATGGCAGCATCTCATAGCCAGATACGTATGTCTAATGTCTCTCTTCTGCATTAATTTGAGTTTTGCAGCTTCTGAGGCCCAGTATTTGTAAGCTGGGGTATGCAGACCATCAGGCTTAGGAACGGGGAGTTGTAGATCGGTATGTGTCTTTATTGATCCATTTCTTTCTTTACATTATTTCCAATGAGACATAAAATCGTCTCCTCAACATGTGGTTGAATGATACAGTGAAGGGAACTGTGGACCTAATAATACTAGCAAGCTCTTAGCTGTAAGCTACATTCTCCAAAATAAAGAAAACAAAAATTCAGTTTATAACTCTTCTTTCTTTCCATTTCCATTTGACCTTGGTTAAGGAAATGAATTTCTGGCAACACTAAGTAGAAAAAGAAATGTTTATGAGAAGAGACAATCAATGTTATTTTATAAGTAATGGTATCTGTGAGTTCAGGATAACTGCTACTAAGGAAATTGATCACAGATGTAATTAAAATAAAAAGAATAATGGAAGACATAGCAGTTGAAGGAAAAGTCATCCCTGATCCCTGTCACAGTCTGAAGAATTAAACAATAGCAAGGTGATTGGTAATTTTACTGCTTTATCCTTCTTGGGATGTGATTCCATTTTCTGCTGTTGGAGCTAATGGACTGGGGCAACCCAAAGCTTACAGATTTAAAAGGGAGTAAGGACATTTACATCATAAGGAACTGGCCAAGACAACACATATAAAACAATCTCTTCTTTACTACAAAAATCTTCTTACCTGTTCGAAATTAGCAGATCTTCGAAATTAGCAGATCCAATGTAATTGAGTCTGTAGTTGTTTGATTTGTAGCAACCTCATAATATATTTGTTTATTTATTTACATTTCATAGTTAATTGAATTTCCAGCTAGAAAGACCCATTTTCAGTGCAGTCTCGAGGGAACAATTCCAAACATTGCAGTTTTATACAGCACAATAAATTGTTCATAGACATAATAGCATATTATAAAATGCCACATCAAAGTCAGTGTGAGTAGACAGTTTAAACAAATTACATTGAGTAACTGAGCATAATAAAACAAAGTGGGAAAATGAAATATGCATTAAGAGAAGATGAAAGCAAGTAGCCTGAATTAGTTTTTTGTAAACACAACAAACACTAACAAACTGCAGGTGAAATCTTTGCTCAAATAAATAAAGTAAGAAGCTATAAAATTTAACCTGATGTTAAGATTGAGGTAGAAAGGTAAAGACCTGTAGAAAGTACCAAAAGAAATGTATAAAACATAAACAGAAAGAAAAGTCATGTTAACCAAAATGGTTTGAAAAAGAAGTAAATATGCATACTGACATGTCAAGGGATAAGAAAGGACAAGCCAAATTAAGTTACGCTGCATTTCGAGAGTCATTCAGATTGAAATTATATTAACTTTAATAATCCGTGAATGTTTTTATGTTGCATAACTCCAATAAATGGATAATGTTCACCCAGTTTTTCTACTGCAACAGCAGATTTAGAATTGACATGCTTGGTTCTCGATATGTGGGCAAAGATTAGTATAGTACAAATATTCTGAGCTCTCATGTGTTTGATTTTCTGTAATAATATCAGGCAATGATCAGTAATTATGATTACAAAGTAAACTGTGGGTAAAATATAACTTTATTTGGGCAAGATGGTAACCATATTCAAGTCAGCTAAAATTATATAAGGAGGAACAATGTTAGGATCTGTCATGATGACCTTCTGCAAAACTTGAGTATGTCTGCTGAAATTTATGATGAAGGAAATTAAATCCTTTAACTACTTGAGTGCAGTGTAGAATGAATGGGAGAAGAAATAAATTTGCTGTTGACTAATTGGTGATGTCACTAAGAAATAGTTTGGCCTGTTAGACCTTGGCAACCTTTGGCTAATCCTGCCAACTACATTAAGTACATATATATCAAATTTGAGCTGGTTATCAAGGATACAACCCATAATCTTTCTTAGTGGCAGGTCAGATAAGATAATACTGATGTATATATAGGTTGATCTGAATGATAATCAGAAGGTAGAACATGATGATCATACCAGACTTCAGGTGAGAACAGAATGGATTTTATTTTGATTTAAAGAACAGTTGGAGCAGAGATCCTTATTTGAATATTGTCAAAACTATGCTGTAAATTATTGTCAGCTAAGTTGTAGGAGTGACTGCAGAAAGATTATTTGAGTCAACTAGATACTGTGTTAATTCTGAATTACTGCAGTGATGGATTATATTACTATCAAAAATTGAAAACCCTCACATAAAACCATGGGGAACCCCAACATCAACAGGTATGGTATGAGAGATTCCAGAGTATCACCTTACATCTTGTAATCTATTAATTAAATAACCTGACAAACATTTGGTGGCACTAAAAGTGAGACCAAGATTGGACAAAATTTCAATATGTGTTGAAGGGCATATCCTTTCACATGCTTTTGAGAAATTAAGATATAGACCAATGGCAATGTTATCATTGATTAATGAGGTGCTGAGTGTATTCAAAGATCTTTATATTAATATAATGTTTCCTTAGAATTCTGTGTCGTAGGCCGTTACTCGGTGTTGTTTTTATTCTTAATGCAGTGCTTCATTAAACCATTATGTAATGTACCATAATCACATGCAGTCTGTGTTTTTAGTATAATGTTTTCCTTAGAACTTTGTGTATGAGAAAAGTACTTGAGACATTTGCTGTTAAAAGGGGCTTTTCTTGCCCAGCCAGACTATTGCAGTCAGTAAAAATAAATACATACATTAATTAATGAATGAAATCATTTATTAAATAATTTTGCTGCATTAGGAAGAAGGACTGTATTATTTCCATATATGGGTCAAAAATCATAACGGGAATCTGAGATAATGTGTGAGTTCATTAAATACTGGCAGAGTTGTATGTGAATGATCTTCAGAAGAGCTTTAAGACAGGTAGGACCAAGCCTGTAGTTGCTCAATGCAACTTTTGAACCACCTTAATAAATGCATACAAGAGTGGGTTTCTGGATGATCAGAAATGGGCCTTCATTAATAGAATGATTTAGGACTATAGAAATGTGGTAAGCAAATAACATATCCAAGATGTCCATGGATTCCAGCGGGAGTCATCACTTGCAACAGACTGGATGTCACTTTATTCAGGTACTTGAACAATAAATAAGTGGCTTCTTTCAGAATGAATAAAAACAGTGAACAGAAGATGAGGAGTACTACAGGCAGTATTATTATTATTGTTAAATACTCTTCACAGAGCCATTATGTACCTGATAAGGAGGCTGGCAATCTCAATATCCTTAAGGTGAGGACAGGTTAAAGAGCTAGATCTATGCTGTTGATTGAGACATCAAGATTTCCTGTTATCAAAAATGAAATATTTCACCCTAAAATAATAGTGGAGTATATAGCAGGCTTACATTTATTTACTGAATGGTTGGCCTGTGTGACCAGTTTTACCCTTTGAGTTGGATGTTATTTGGGATATTTTGCAGGCAACCAAATGTTTGTGGACATCAGGCTAGATTTAAAGTTCTGTATTTCTTAAGTATTGCCAAACAAGCTACTTGTGCTATACTGACAAGGCCAAAAAATGGCTGAAATGTGCATGTCTACAACTACCGGGATTTGCCTTTATTGGCCTGACTGTACCCAAAAGTAAAAGGTTATGAGCATTCAGAAGCATGTAGATGAAACATTGGTATGTGCTAAAGGAGTCATTTACACATATTTCATGAACGTTAATGACAGAAAGTTTAAGGTTTTACACAGTGAAGACTCTAGCTTGGTTGGGTCTTTCTTGCAGATTTTACTTTTATAGGAGACTTCATCAAACTGCACAGACATCAATGCAAAATACATTTATGTTGAAAGTTTGAAAATAAATGTACCTAAACAAAAAATGATCAAACCATTCAAAACAATAGTTTATTTTTCTGATGTCTAATTCCCAAGAATACCTGTAATGTCAGACCAAACTTGTCTAAATATTGATACCATTAGGAAAAGGTGTTTTCGTCAGATAAAGTGTAGGATAAGGGGCAGTGTCAGGGTAAGAGATTGCACTTCTGAGTAAGCTGGTTGGGTGGGGTCCTAGTTATGTAATTTAACCCTAACCCTGCACCTGCCCCTAGCCTTTCCCAAACAGTTCCACTATACAAGTCACATGGACATACATGAACAACAGGAAAGATGCACAATGCTAAATCTAGCACCTAACCAAGCTCTAATTCTACCCCATAACCCAGTAACACTCATAAAACACCACCACCCAAGTCTCACTTACCATAATCACATAGTGTCAGACTTCCTACATTTGAATCAAAAGCACTCAAAATTAAGTGTTATTGATATCCCCTTAAGAAATGCTTTTAACAGATTGATGTTCAACACACTGACAAGTAACCATTTTACCTGAGGGAGACGCAAAGGTTGTGGATGATCAACACGCTGTTCTTTGTTGGTACTGACAGTATGTGGCTGGTATTTTCTAAGCATATATTTTTATCAGTTCTGCTTTTGTCCATGTTTTTGCCAAAAAAAAAGTTATCTTCATTTTTTTAGTTTGTTCTGGGACCTTAGTCTTGTATTTTCATTTGCACATTGGCAGTTGCAGGAAGATTGTGCTTCTACATTACTCTGCAATTCTATTTCCACAAGTAGAATTTCTTGTAAATGCTATCTGTTTATATTTTAAACCCTGCTGGGCCATAATCTTGTTTAATTCATAGATGTGGCAGAACTGTGTACTACTGCCATATTTGTGTCTTAGTTATTTATTATTGCATTCTTTCCATAACCAGTGTTACAGGTACATTTCTGCATAGTCTGGTGTCTTAAACTGTAGTAGAAGTTCAGTAGTGAGATAATTGTCTCTGCTCCATTTTGTGCTTTAGTTCTTTTATATTCTGATTATCCTTTACCTGCTCAAAGTTACATTCTGTGTTTGCCCCATCCCTTACTAATGCATTAAACTAAATTTTCTGAAAGAGCTCCAGTATTGCCTTTATTTGACTGGATGTCTCTCTAGCTAAAAAGCTATTTTTGGCACAGAGGTACCCCCTCCCAGGGTCTTTTCTGTAAGACTTGGGAGAGGTGTGGAACTGTGAGTAACTATCTTTCCATAAAACAGAAGAGAGAATTATTTCTGTTGTCCATAAGTATTTTATTTGCACTTAAAGTGACCTGTATGGTGATACTTCTTTGTACTTTTCTGCATTTTTCATGTTTTAGCCAAAAAAAGTTATATGTTTGCATTTTTTGGTTTGTTTTGAGACTTTAGTCTTGTATATTTATTTATTTATTTTATTTTACATTTGTTGACTGGGATAGTCCGACTGGATATATGTCCATTTTCAGCAGAGGCCCGGGGAGAAATGCTCCAAGGTTAACAGTAAAACAACACAAGAGACAATTTAGAAAAAGTAGCTACATACATTCATTTGTGCATCTATAACAACAGTAGTTACATACATACAGTAGTTACATTGCTTACAGTGGTTAAATTACATACATATTCAGACGATCAGTTACAAATACTGGGTAGAAATATTTTGTATCTTGACATTCTGGCTAAAGATATAAAGATTAACAGATAATTCAGGTTCCCTTCCTGTTATAGGACTGTACTGACTAAGATTGAGGAAAAGGACTAGACCTATTTGGTACGAAACTAGTATATTTAAGGTGGGGCATGAAACAGTGATGTAGAGAGAAATCCTAGTCGGGTCTAGAGCATGGGTATAACCAATGTGATTTGAGGTGACTCTAGTTGTTTTTGAATATGGCTAAGGATGGTTGTAATGTCAGGTCTGTTGGTAGACAGTTCCATGTTTTACCAACAGAGTTGGCAAATAGTGAGTCACCAGCAGAGTGGTTTGCTTTGACCGTTTGACCAGTAGTCTGGTGGAGGATTGGAGTGGGCGATTGTTGTTGTAGGGGGTGAGTATATTTTTTAATGCTGGAGTTTTTTCTGGGCAGTAGAGAACTTTGTGCTACTACGAGTTGATTGAACTGTAGTAAGTTGGGAAGTTCCATCCATCCTAAGAGGTTTAGATTGATGCAGTGGTGGGTCCGGTATGGTGTGTCAGCAGCAAATCTAGCAATCTGGTTATAGCAGGTTGCTAGTTTATTAAGATCTGATTTGTTCAGGTTGGAGAAGAGAGGTGAGGCATAGAGAAGGGTAGATAGTAGTTGGGATCGGGCAATTGTGGCTCTAGCTGGTGGAGTGAGGAATGATTTGATCCTATATAGTGACCCGAGTTTTTTATTGACACTTTTTATGGTTTGATTTATGTGTTTGTCAAACCTGAGGTTGTCATCCACTATGATACCTAATAGTTTGGTTTCGGCTTCTGGGGAGATGATTGTGCCATTATTTGCTGTTATGTTCAATGGTATAGTTGGGGACCTGCTTGTGGGGGAGAATATAAGCAGTTTAGTTTTGTTGGGGTTTAGAATCAGACATTGGTTTGAGAGCCAGTTTTCAACTGTGTTGAAGGTGATCTGGGTTAAGGTAAGTAGGCTAACAGGCGAGGTTGCAGAACAAATTAGAGTGGAGTCGTCTACATGTTGTATGCAGGTAGCATCTGGGATGGTTGTATGGAGGTCATTGGTAAAGAGAGAGAAAAGAAGGGTTCCTAATATGGAGCCCTGGGGAACTCCTAGTGTGATAGGGGGGCTGGATGATAGCTTGGTTTGCCAAAGCACTGCCTGCTGCCTACCATTTAGATAGGATTCAAACCATTGGAGTGCATGATTGTTTAAAGCAAAGGACTTTAAGGTTCTCATGAGTATTTTATGGTCTACCATGTCAGAGGCCTTGGATAGATTGAAAAATAGTGCGGAGGATAGTTTACCGTTGTTCTGGTTTTGGTTTATGACGTTTGAGAATGAAAAGAGGGCTGAGGTGGTACTGTGATTTGGCCTGAAAGCGTTTTGAGTATTGGACAGAAGTTTGTTGTTGGTGAAATATTGCATAAGTTGCATGTGTATACACTTTTCCATGATTTTAGCTAGTGGAGGCAATATATCAATAGGTCTATAGTTTGACAGTTCAGTAGAACTGCCTCCCTTGTGAAGAGGTATAACATGGGAGATTTTCCAGATGGTGGGTATGGTGGCTTCAGATAGGGTCCGGTTAATCAGTATAGAGACTGGGTATGCTATAGCATCTGCAGCCTTTTGTAAGTAGTCTGCAGGAAGTAGATCAGTGGCTAGAGTTGTGGGTCTCAGTTTCTTAAGTAGGGTCGCTATTAGATGGGTAGGTACAGGTAGGAATTTGTAATTTACACATTTTCGGTTGTGGGGAGACTGTGTTTCTTCATTTTTGTGCTTTTGTTTCTACAAGTAGAATTACTTGTAAAAGCGATCCATTTGCATTTTAAACCCTCCTAGGCCATAGTTTTGTAGTCTAATTACAATTGTGGTCAGGACTGTAAAAAACTGCCAAATTTGTCATTTACTACTACATTTTCTTTCCATAAAAAGTGTTACTTGTATATTTCTATATATTCTGATGCTTTGAACTGTAGTAGAAGTTCAACAGTGACAGAAATGTGTCTTCTCCAGTTTGTGCTTCAGTACTTTTAAATTTTGCTTATTATTTACCTGCTTAAAGTTGCATTCTGTGTCTACCCCATCCCCTTCTAACACATTCATCATTCTCTTTCGGCTTTTCCCATTAGGGGTCGCCACAGCGGATCATCTCTTTCCATTTCTTCCTATCCTCTGCATCTTGCTCTGTCACACCAACCGCCTGCATGTCCTCTCTCACCACGTCCATAAACCTTATCTTAGGCCTTCCTCTATTCCTCTTACCTGGCAGCTCCATCCTTAGCATCTTTTTCCCAATATACCTATCATCCCTCCTCAGCACATGTCCAAACCAACGCAATCTCGTTTCTCTTGCTTTGTCTCCAAACTGTCCAACATGAGCTGACCCTCTAATATACTGATTCCTAATCCTATCCATCCTAGTCACACCGAGTGCAAATCTTAACATCTTTAACTCAGCCACATCCAGCTCTGACTCCTGCCTTTTTGTCATTGCCACTGTCTCCAACCCATATGACATAGCTGGTCTCACTACCCTCTTGTAGACCTTCCCTTTCACTCTTACTGGTACCCGTCTGTCACAAATCACTCCTGACACTCTTCTCCACCCATTCCACCCTGCCTGTACTCTCTTCTTCACCTCTCTTCCACATTCACCATTACTCTGAACTGTTGATCCCAAGTACTTAAACTTGTCCACCTTTACCAACTCTACTCCCTGCATCCTCACCATTCCTCTACCCTACCTCTCATTTACACACATATATTCTGTCTTAGCCCTGCTGACCTTCATTCCTCTGCTCTCTAGAGCATATCTCCACCTCTCCAGAGTCTCCTCAACCTGATTCCTACTCTCACTACAGATCACAATGTCATCTGCAAACATCATAGTCCACGGGGCCTCCTGTCTGATCTCATCTGTCAACCTGTCCATCACCACTGCAAATAAGAAAGGACTCAGAGCTGATCCTTGATGTAATCCCACCTCCACCTTAAACGTATCTGTCACTCCCACCGCAGTCCTCACCAATGTCACACTACCCTCGTACATATCCTGTACCACTCTTACATACTTCTCTGACACTCCAGACTTCCTCATACAATACCACAACTCCTCTCTAGGCACCCTGTCATATGCTTTCTCTAAATCCACAAAGACACAATGCAACTCCTTCTGACCTTCTCTGTATTTCTCCAACAACACTCTCAGAGCAAACATTGCATCTGTAGTGCTCTTTCCTGGCATGAAACCATACTGCTGATCACTAATCATCACCTCCCTTCTTAACCTAGCTTCCACTACTCTTTCCCATAACTTCAAGCTGTGACTAATCAGTTTTATCCCTCTGTAGTTACTGCAGCTCTGCACATCACCCTTATTCTTAAAGATAGGTACTAACACATTAAGCTATAGTTTCTGAAAGAGCTCCAATATTGGCTTTGTTTGATTGGATGCCTCTCTAGCTAGCCTACTTGTTCCTTGAAAAAAAATTCCCAACCCTCCAACTCTTTTGCTGTGGTGGTTTTATAAGGTTGTGACTGTGACCTCCATTCCTTTTGGTAATCTGATTTCCAAAGTCTCTCACTCCCGTCCTTCATTGCTATTGTCTGTTGTATAAGCTATTTATACACTCTTCCTACCCATTGCTTACCCTAGATCCATGATACTGAGTGCCCACCCAGCAAGCAAGTATTGCTCTTAAGTTAACTTCCTTTGCTACACACATTGTCTCCTGTTAATTTTCCTAGAGCTCAGCAAAGCTTGGAGTCCTAGCATGCATTCCAGAAGTGTTTTATTTGTATCCATTGCCATCCAGACAAAGTTAAGTGCCTTTGATTGCTAAATCACACTTAAGCTGTTTTGAGTGATTGCTACTCTTTCCTCTACATTTCACTGTATTTTTTGTAAAAAAAAAAAATTGTTCTTACTGTTATTGCTACTGTAGACTTTCTTGAAATTGCCTACAGCCAGGAATTTCCAGCTAGCTGTTTAATTGGTTTGTGGTAGCATTGCACTCGTGGGTCTCTTCTACTGTTTTTACATTAGGAGGACTGGATTTATACATCTTGTAGCAGGAAATGTTTTTCTCCTCTATCTAAGTTGACAAATACACAAAAGGACTCTTAGTATAGTCGTTTTATTGGGCAGAGGGCTCGTTTGTTTGTTTTCTGCTTTTTCTGTGTTGCTAAAAATTGTGTGCATTTGCATAGGTTAGCAGTGTCCTGAGTAGTAGCAAAACCCTACAATGCAAAATTTTCCTGTAGCGTGGTCCAGAAAACTGTCATCATACCACCGTACTCTTTCCTCATCAAACCCATCATAGAGTATAATGCCCCCTTCAGTATATATGTGACACATGCAGCAACTGGAATGTCCACAAAAGTCCCTTATACATGGAGTAAACACAATGTCTTATACAGATCACCTCAAAGCTCTGTCTCTTTACTTGGTATAATACAGACTTATGAGTGGTGATCTTTATCTGCCATATAAAGTATCCCTGTACCCTGTTTTGATGTGACATACATAAGACATGATGGAGAGACAGATCTGTTTCTCAGAGAATTTCTATTCTCTTTAATGGGCTCCCATCCATGTGAAGCAGAGTTCCTCCATATCCCTATTTAAGCACAACTTTGATCAATGGATGGTAATCAGAAATTCACCCCTGTTCTGGCACATACTTCTCCAGTAGACAGAGGCAGTCAATAAATAACCCCCATATAAATCACATTTGTGGGTCATATTTGGGTTGCACAGCTGTGCTTATAAGGGAACTAGCGTTCACTAGCTTAGTATACACCTATGAACCTATGTTAACTGCATTGTCTTTTACCATTGAACTGATAGCAAACCATCAGAAGCTGCTGTTGCTTTGTTTTTCCTCTTTCTTTTGTACTGTACAATTCATTTTCTTGTTATGTTACTCTCTGAGGCATACCTCTCAAATGTCCAGAATTTGCAGGATGCCCAGATGTTTGCCTGTTGTGTGTGTCTCATAACATTTGTGGATTTCTGGTAAATCATTGAGAACTGAAGTTATTGAATAACGACAGACACTGGAGTTTCAGATTTCATATTACCTAGAAAATGCATGCTAATGCAAAACCTTTTATTCTATCAACTTTCTAAGAACAATATTTAAAACATGTCCATGATTTTGGGCTTTTATCACCCCCATTATTCTTGGCTTTGTCTGGAATGCTTGCACTAAGAGTTTGAAAGGTATGTTATGAAGTAATACAGTATGATAGAAATTTGTAACTTGATAGCTTTTGTTATTGTGACTCATCATACTAAAAATTTTAATAACAATTTTGCAGGAAAAAATAGAAAATGCTGCCTTCAAAGCCATTCTGCTGGAGGTGTTCATGCTTTCAGTGCGTATTTTAGAAATGCCTTTTTTGCAGGTATGTTTGGCTTGGCCACTCAGTGTCATTTCCATTTTCTTAAGTCATTATTGCTTTGACTTTTATTTTGAGATTCAGGCTATATTAAGAAATTCAGTACTTCCAAACTTAGTACTCTAAAACTACACTTTTTGATCTTCCTGTAGTTTCTGCCTCTGATGTAGTTTAAATAGTTATTGCTTTGGATTCTTATCAAGGCTTTTCAACAAGAAGGCTTCTGAAGTCATGTTTAGCTAATATAATTGTATGAATGATGTTTATTCTGGTTGGATAACTTCTCCGTTTTTAAGGCTCCATGGAGATTTGCTATAAGTGAAACATTATTGCATTTTTTTCTGTTCTGATATTTATGCCCACTTACTGGATTGGGTTTAACTGAGTTCTGCATAAGATGAGTACCACAGATCGATACGTTATGTTGTATACATATGCACTGGATGAGGTGCTTCACTGCCAAGCACTGGAAAATGGAAATATATTAAATTGTGTGAAGGTAGAGATATTAGAAAAGGAAAACCCATATGTTTGGAATGTAGGAGGCCTTCTCTGAAGTTAACCGATACTTCCAAACTACTTTATGTTATTCAGAATTGCTCTGAGTAATCTATTTCAGTTTGAAGTTACATAATTATTTTAAATGATACTGTAGGACCTTAATTGATCCTGAGCTGTTCTATGTTACTAGCCAGGCCTGATCTATGTTAGGTTATCTGAAATTACCTAAAGCTCTGCACTTTGATTGACAGTTGCTCTGAACTCAGCACCATTTGCTGTAATTATTCTGAACTGTATTTTTTCCTTTGCATCTTCTCCATTCATATTTAATAAAAATACATAATCTTTTCTGGTCATGCAAAACCTTTTTCCAACCCAGATATTTGTTTTGCAGCTAACAGAAATATGTCACTCAATCTTTGATTCTCCTGAATTCTGTTCAACCGTTTATAGTTCTCATGATAGCACATGAGAAACCTCCATATTTTGTTGTGTGTGTGTGTGTGTGTGTGTGTGTGTGCGCGCGTGCATGCATGAGGGCTTACAGCTCCCAGCAATTTCCTTAGTAGAGTCAATGGTCAGCAAACAAGGGCCACTCATATTGATATAGGATCACTGAGTAAATCTTCTTCATCTCACATGTCAACAGCCTATAGAGAATCTCAATATCCATACAAACATTTTACCTACATGTTCTTTAGACTAGTTGAGCTTTTTGTCATTTCAGAGGGTATTACATTGCTAGTAATCCCAACACGCCCATGAGCATTTTTTTTACAATCTTCTCTTTCCCAGAAAAGGCAGATATTAATAGGATTTTAATAAATTGCCATGAATCAAATAATGTATTCTAACCTCATATCATTTCTGCAACAGTGTTAAATTTCACAACACATAGATTAAGTCCTATAATAGCAATAGTGTCTGTGCAAAAATGGGGATTTAGTATACAAAAGTCGAAAGCTGATGTGTTTTGGAGTTTTCTCAGCAGTATGGTTGTCTCCGAGTTAATAAATGTAACTAGCAGGGGTATAAGTATGCAACTGTCCACAATGGATGGTGCAAAATAACTTTAAAGGTGAATAACAATTGTCAGTATTCACAGCCTTCCTTTAATTTTGATGTTTTGTTTTCATAATTTTAGGAGACTCAGTTTTTGGTGTTGGGATTACAACAGAAATCACACTGTTTCTTAATATTGTCATTCCGTAAGTGAAATGTTTTAGCAAAAACTCCATCATGCAAGTGTGTGAGAGGGGGTGAGAGGATTATAACTGGAATATGTTATTTCCAACTCTAAGTTACCAGTACTTTAAGGGTGCAGTCTGAGCACTCTTCGTTTCAAATTCAAGAGTCCTAGGAGACACCTAATAAGGCTAGGGCAGAAACATTCTTATATTCATTAGTGTTTTATAAATATTTGCAAAAAAAATTGCAGTTCTTGAAAATTTCACACATTATGTGTAATGCAAAGTGTTGAAATCACTTTCTCAAATTTTACCATAGCCTTATTCACTCCCTTTGAAATTAGTCTTACATTGTGTAGCCATAACTTGGGGTTAAAAGTAATTATTTCCATTACTATTCTTTTTAGAAAATCACAAAATAGTTTAATGTGTTTAATTAGTTTAAAACTTATTTTTAAGCAACAAACTGTTATTTTAAACTGAGATCCGTTGTTAAACAAGAAGCTTTAAAGCTATGTTCGTGTTTTCTTATAAGAACTTTGTTAAAAAGCAAACCCATTTAAAAATCTTTTTAACTTTTTAAAAACAATGAAATAATTAAATGAGTTAAAGTTTTAAAATAGGACCAACAATAATAATAGCTTAAATTTATAATTATTTCTTTTAATTAACATTATGTTTAACTCATTATTATTCTAAAAAGCAACTAAAAGCTTGCTTTCTTGTGCTTTTTCTTGCTAAGCCGCTTGACCTTCTGACCTTTAGTACGCGGTACAGTGGCCGCAGTATGCGCCGGATGCCGCGAATGGGCGGAAGGGCAGTAAACAGGCATTATACTATGCCATTATTTAAGATAAAGTCTTTTTTTCTTTTCTTAAATAAATGTATAATTTCAATAAATATATCTGGTATGTGGTAATGGCTAATGTTTTTTGGCTTTGTTTTGGTTGGGTCCCTTTGCGACCAAACCAACCGCGGGAATAATTTAATTTTACATACACCTACGCGGTTATTGCTATATTAATCTAGTTTAGACAAATGGCTTCAGAAGTGTGTTATCTATATTTCCATGATAAAAACACATATCTGACTGTTGATTTATTCTTATTCTGACAGACCACCAGAGCTGTTATAGCTGCAAAGCTGAGTCACTTAAAAGCTCTTTCCATTTCTTCATGAAACTGAAAACTCTTTTTTATGTGACAGCTGGAAGGCCAAGTACCACTTTGTTCCTGTTATTCTATTCTTCACACTAGGCAACATGTAGAACTGAAAAGGGAACATACACGTTTCCTTAGCCTTTAAAGGCAGCAACAGTTAGTTAATCACTAGCATTTTCATATTTATCTCATTACAAAAAGATTCACACATTAAGGTAAGGTTATTGCAACAAAGCTGGAATTCTACAAAATAATACTATTAGAGATATAAAAACAGAATGCAGTGCTCAGACTTCGACAGAAATGGACAGAGCAATGCCATAATTGTAAGACTGCAGGTATTTCCCCTTTCACATTTGATACATAGTATGGGGCACACAGTGCTTGTTTTATCTGTTGGTTTATCTTTCTATCTCTGTCTCTCTCCTTAACCTGGTAAGACCTGCAATGCACAAACTATTTTTGTTAGGAGTGACCTAAGACCTTCATTGTAGTTAGGTGATTTGTTCACCCTCACAGTATGATTGTTACAACTGAAGGAATCAAAGGTCTGCAGGATGAAACTTATACCCTTAATATTTTATCCTGTACAGCTTTGTTAAGTGGCTACAGCTGTTTGCTGTATGCCTAGGGAGTCTGTTTAACAATGTCTGTAACAAAAGTAACTTTGTTATCTTTGAAAAATGTTGCAGGTGTGGGATAACAAGAAAAGAAAAGAAAATTACTGTGCTCTGATGCCCTTCGAAATACATTTCATCATATTTTTCTTTTAAATAACTTTTCCTGAAAGTTTTTTTTTTACTTTTATATAGTAGACAAGCACACTTTTTAGTGGATTGGTAAGGGGGAAGATACATCATAAAAAAGGGAATATCTGCACTAATACGTATAAATGATTTAAAATCATATTAGTTGATTTTATTAATTAGATGTTAATGTACTATACGGTGCTAGACTTTTAATGGATATTATAAAATCTGTATGACTTACTAAGCATTCACATTCCTTAATTCTGAATGCTTGCTCACCTGTAGACTCATCTTTGTCTATATTAGAAATCCTGCCTGGAAAGTTATACAACAAGATATTTAAAAACAAGGCATTGCTATTTCTTGTATTAGCCGATACAAAGTGTTGTCTGTCTCTCTAAGCACTATTATGTAGTAGCTTGGCAAGCACAGAAATTATTTCCAGTTTTGCCCGCTTGCACTGGGCTGTCCTGTTGAGCATGTTACATTGAATACAAATACCTATTCACCCAGTCTTCTTCCTTGGGTGAGGATCCAGGCTGTACTGTTATCCTTTTTCTGCATCCTTGGACTCATTCTCATAACTTCCACTCTTTCATATCAGCTGCTTGAACTATTTGTTACAGGATGGCTCAGTAGTCAAGATAATCACCTACTTTTTAATACTTGCCAAGCAACCTAGACACTTTTCAACAAGTGGGAAAGGCATTACTTTCATCAACAACCACTTGATATGTTTGTTTTTGTTTACAGGCCTGGGAGAGGGGTGAGCTTCTCTAATTTTTGTTTAGCAATGGCTTATTGGGCTCATTGTTACTTCTCACTCACGAAAATGCTAAAAGTTGTGTGCTGTAATTAGTATCTGATGTGTTTACTGAATGCACAATAAGGTCTAACATCAGGATATTTACCACAAAAATGTACTGACACAATCTGTTGACTGACAACATATTGTTTTGCAATACAGTATAATCTATTCAAATTACATATTGACAACCTGCTTTCTCTTCTCATCCTGTAGAATGGGGTAGCAGGTGAGGCTCATCCTCCTGCAGAGTAGGGTAGTGGGTGAGGCTCATCCTATAAAATAGGGTAGCAGGTGAGGTTCATCCAATAGAATATGGTAGTGGGTGAGGCTCATCCTCTAGAATATGATAGCAAGTAAGGCTTGTCCTGTAGGATAAAGTAGTGGGTGAGACTCATTCTGAAGAGTAGGGTAGCAGGTAAGGGTCATCCTATAGTTTAGGATAGTGGGTAAGGCTCATCCTCAAGAATAAGATAGCGGGTAAGGCTCATCTTGCAGGATACAGTAGCAGCTGAGACTCATCCTGCAGAGTAGGGTAGCAGGTAAGGGTCATTCTGTAGAATAGAATAGCAGGGGAGGCTCATCCTGTCAAATAGGGTGGTGGGTGAAGCTCATCATGTTAAGCAGGGTAGCAGGTGAGGCTCATCCTGTAGAATGGGGTAGTGGATGAGGCACATCCAGGAGTAGGGTAATAGGTGAGGCTTATCCTTTAGAATAGGGTAGCGGGTAAGGCTCATTTCTTTTACACTAACCATTTCACTTGGGGCTTGGCCTCTACTTTTATTGTACATGAGTTTCATTCTGACTCATTCCCTAATGGAATTTACTTCTAATATCTATACTGAAAAAACATTTACTTCCAATCCCATAATCTCCCTTCCACTCATTCACTCTTCCTTTATCTTTATACTATCTTTCTACTTGGTTCTTAATTCACTCAGTATCTCTTCCGCTAAGCATCTTTTTTGCTTCCACAGCCATTTCCACTTTATCTCTTTCTACTCTTCTTATCAACAACTCCATACATTTACATAATATTGTCCTAGCTCATAAGATATCATCTCCATTTTTCTCCTCCTTCTAATCTCTCCTGAAATTACTTGACATACACCTGTCTTGGTTATAGGTGCTTGTGTTTTAGGCATCCTGTTTGCCTTACTGCGTTGTCTCTTCAGTATGATGATGGCATCATTTAATCTCTTCTTATGAAAACTCTGTATTCTACCATTTCGATTTTTCTAACATTATCTTACCTCACAAACATGATAATTAAATGATTTCTCAGTGCTATCAAAGCTGTCTAGCTTGTGCAACATAAGTAATTACTTGTAGGAGACAAGAGAAAATCCCAGGCCTACTTCATCATATTAATTATATACCCCCCCCCCCCACACAGCACATACCTTCATTTTGTTAAGGTTACTCATCTTAAGCGTAATACTCTTCAAAGTATTAAAAATATACCAAATTGTAGATTGGCTCTGTATTGAGTCAGCTAATACACTTCTTTTGATGTAAATTTGGATCAGGCCAGAAATGTCATTGCTGCTGGTATTAATAACCGTGTATAATATTTACAGATGTGCTTCATAAATATTTAGACGAGATGGCCGAGCTGCATTACAGTTTAAATTGTGCTGTCCTCTTCCCTTCTTGCTAATATGTCCTCCTCTGGTTAATGAGTAGGTGACTGTTGTGCAGTTTAACTCACAGTCAGGCATCTGTACTCTTCCCTTCTTGCTAATAAGTCCTCCTCTGGTTAAGGTGTAGGTGATTGTCGTGCAGTTTAACTCATAGTTGGGCATCATCTTCACATTGCAGTTAAAACACTCCTCTCCTCCATCCACAATTCATTGCCTGTCTTCTTTCTTTGACGAATCAATGTCCTTCGTAGAGAAGACAGTTTTCATTCTCTTAGATGACTTTAGAACCATCTGGTATGAAATAATTGACAAAGCATCATTCATCTGTTTTCTAACCATAACTTTATTAGATTAGTTATTACTGCCACCCATCCTAATTAAAACTATAGTCATGGTTCTCTTTCATACTAGATCCTTAGTAGATCTCTTCAATAAAATAATGGCTTAGTTTTTCTTCATAAGTTTTGATTGAATACTGTACCATTAGTTCTTACTGGTATTTTTAAATGGATCTAGTATTTTTAAATTGATCTTTACTGATGTACTCTAAATCAAACTTCAGTATGTCAGACAGTACAAGTAGCAAAGGTCCAAAAATCCATTAAGTTCATTGACTAAACAAAAGTAGAATAGTGTTTCTGAAGGGGAAGCTGGCAAGCATCCAGCCCACACATAGGACACTACACCCTACACACCCTCAGCTCTAAATATAGTAACTCTGGTATTAAAAATCTCAGAGAAGGAACTAATTTACCCTACTGTCTCCTGATATCATCAAAATGCAATGCACTCTACCCCATTTGCATTGCAAGTAAATTGATTTTTAGTTACACAACAACATAGCAGCAATACACACCTGTTGATTTAATGCACTACATTTAAATGAATTAGTAGTACAAATCAGTAAAGCGCATATCAATCAAGTGCACATCTTCCTATTTTAAAATACTTCTGACCCCTTAAAAACATAAGTAGATGTTCTTCTCCTCTTAAGGATGCTTTGTTGCTTTAAAGCCTTAATAATACTGACTGGTCCAATCTCTGAGAGTGTACAAAGATGATTTTTGCTTCATGTCTGTGTTATGACATCAGGACATTGTTTTCCCTTTATTCCCAAAAGACTTCAAGGTCCTAACCATCCTTTTCTACCAAGTACACTAAACTTCAAACTTAAACAAAAGAAAAAGAAGAAAGTTATAGAAGAAGATGAGGGAAATTATCCTCGACCCCTTATTCTTCCATTCCTTTAGAGAGTTCCAGATTTCTATAAAATTTAATATAAACTAACTAAAATGCAACATTTCCACATTTATTAAGTAACATTTCCAATCCAACTTTAACTTTTCAAAGGACAAAAATACACTTACGTATTCTATTATTAAATAAACCAATGGCATCCAACCTGTTTTTCTGCTACTACTACTACAACTACACACACACACACACACACACACACACACACACACACACACACACACACACACACACACACACACACATGCATAAACATAACTACTTCAGCAGTATCTATTTTATTTCCTTCGGATCAGTCCTCTGCAATGTCTGCAATTCTGTCCTTCCTTACCTATAAGGTTCCTTTTGATCAAATACCTGCAAATGAATTTAGAAAATGTCTTCATACCCTGTCTAATAGGACCTTCTGCTTAGACTTACATTCTTCTCTCTTATTGTTTGTAAATGTCCACACCCTTCATGATTAAATCACATACCATTATATAAAATGTGTCTCTTATTTATTTATTTATTTTTTGTTGACATGTTTCCCTTTTACAAGAAATGCACCATTTTTGGTAGATTACTTAACGTTTGCATCCCAAAAATGTTCAAAGGTATATAACCTCTCCATGTTACCTGCTATTATAAAAACTTACAAGCAATGGTCTATGGCCCACTTTCTGAGTTTATAAACAGTTTTAATCTGTTGTTTATACAAGGACTGACGTCCTCTATGACTACAATAAAAGAATGCTTATGGAAGCCCTGTACATGTACCATAATTCTTTACTTTTGCAATTAGCATAAACAGGATTGGTGAAATTCCCTTAACAGGACTGCATATGTTAAGCTACACAATGTACTTTCTGCAGAAGATACAGTCCACCTAGTTGTTGACATGGGATTTATTATAAGTTTCCTGTTTTCATCTATATTAGGAGACATTTCTACCCCAAACCGACTCCTTATATGGATGACTCGGTCTTATGAAGAACAAATCACAACTTATGTTTTTTTTTTCCAAAACACACTATAAAAACATCTCTCTTTCCTTTGATACTGGTGTGCTGATAAAATCTACTAACCAAAACCACCAGAACACGGGCTTTCATGTTAGGTATGGTTCATGAACTTCACAACTGTTGTAACTCATTGCGTTATTCATTTTATTCCCCACTTCATTTATCTTGGACTGACTAAAACATATTTCAAACCTTAATTTCCATACTAATATGACTTGTATAGAAATTTAGGACTTGCTGACACAACTAATAACATACCATATTGCTAAACTCTGACTTATACTAAGAGATTGCCATAAATGTCATAAACCCCAGGTTTACATATTCCAGTCTCATCTATTGTGTCTCCTGAAAGATCTAAGAAGCTGCAATTTCCCAAAATAATATCTGTAATGGTACATTCTAACTCTCTCTCTCTCTCTCTCTCTATATATATATATATATATATATATCTGCCAAGTAATTGAACTGGGCCACGTGGGCAATATTTCACCCATGACCTAGTCACAGTAATTGAACAATAAAACTTATTATGAAAAAAAAGAATTAGTTCATTAGAATGTTTATTTTAAAATTGTTAGTTTGACTTGTATGCACCTCTTGCATACATGTTGAGTAGTTCCCAAGATACTCTCTCTCTTTTGATACCAAGTGGAGAACCCTATTACCCTAGCAGCCCAACTTTATATTACTCATTGTTCAAAAAAAAATTGCTATGTCTGCACACACTTTGTGGAATATAGTTACACCTAACTTAAAAAGAATATGTAATATGCCTATATTTATGAATAAGCTTCAAGTACACCTCGCATTGCTATTAATGCTGAATAATCCAGTAACTCTTAGTTTTCCCACAGTCTTGTGCATTTCTCTGAAAAAAAAATGTCTCTCATTTCAAGACTATGCAGCTGTTCCAAAACCATAGTTACACTGATAATGTCGACACTCCATGGTCACTATGGTGATGTATGTTGGAGGATTTTATTTTGCTGTTCTTCCTCCCTCCTGATCTTGTTCCTCAACTTGTGGGCCCTTCTTCTATATGACTGCATACGTCCAGTTTTTGTGTACTTGTATTCATTCATGCGTTCTGCTTTACACACAAACACACATACACACAAATGCACACAGGGAAAGTGAACTTGGTTTCTCCTTTCTGAAGCCTGGGAGCTATGATGCCCAAGAATTATTACTACAAGTTTATTTTTATAGTGGACATCAAACCACTTTTCTTTGCAATAAAAATGGTTAAAACCCTTTTTCCTCCTATAATATCCAAGGTGTTGGAGTTATTTTGTAAGAATGACTTTTGAAACTAAGACTCTTAAGCTCAGTAACACATGACTTTGTGAGGATACTTCATCACAGCTTTTAGACTGATTAGTAAGAGTCATGACTAGCAGAGCATATAAAAATAGTTAACATTGCTAAAGTGAGAAATGTACATGTCAAAGGTGATGTGAAATGTGGAATAGCATTCCACATCACAGAAAACATCTGAGATGCAGCTGCGTATTTAAACACATTCAGTACTTGCATGAGGTCAGAGGTTCAGATATTGTTCTTATTTACAAGCCCTTAAAAGGCCACGAGTCATAACACTTGCGGATCTATGAAATGTACAAACCAGACTTCCTGAGTTTGCATGCTTATTGTCATAGGTAGGAAAAACATGGCACAAGCTGATCTTTCTCCTTTACATGTTCCACTCCTGAAAGCAATGCCTTCTACACACCTGAGTGAGCATGATGTCTTTCATGTCACAAAGGTGGAGGACTGAAAGTTGGTCTTTTTATCTCCTCTAGATTTCACATTTATTTACATATATTTTTATTTAGTAATAATGTGAGTGAGCTGTTGTAAAATAGACCAAATTTAGTTATAACTCAGGCTAAAAGTCTTAAAACAGCTCCTTTAATTAAAGTAACATTACATACATTCATAGATGACTTTTAACACTTTAATATACCAGTGTAGAACCAAAACATTTCTGAAGCAAAGTACATTTATATATGATCCCATTACAGTGTAGAGATAGCAAGTAGATCCACTGCATGGGGAGACGGAGAAACAGACTATGAGTCAATAACATTTATAGTACTAGTACTAGGATTACCAGTGCCCATTCAGAACTTGTTTTAAGAGGTAGTATGCCCCAGTCAGTGGGTATTCTAGTTCAAGCTTATGGAGATTCAGACAGAATTCATCTGTAGGTCTAATGCGGGCAGTTTCTCAATAGTAGTAAAACTACAGATCTACCACCACAAGTATATTCTGCCCCTGTAGATTTTATGGATGTAAAATTACTTTATATTCTGGTCTGTGCTTCTGTTGCATTTCACTGTGTACTTGGCCAAAGACTATGACATATACTAATGGTTGTTAACAATGTTTTTACTCCACAGGCCAGCAATGATGTTGACTGAATGCAGCAGTGACACTAGATTCATCATGTTATTTTCCTTACCTTCTAATGGCACATGTTGGATGTCCTCACTTCCCCTATGAACGATTAGGACACAGTTGCTCTAAAACCAGTTACTCAATCACAACTGATTTAGAACATTGATCACTTAGTACCAGCAGATATTAAAAAAGCACTAGAGGAAAGTCACTCCACCAGCACCTATTACGTCCTCTTGTCTTAGTTACACTAACTCAACAAATCCACAACAACGAGGAAAGGAGAAATTCATCAATACATTTCACACCACTCTCACAATGCAGACATTCTGCAAAGCATGCACATCAAGACAGATGCAACTTGTGAGTTAATGTAAATTCAACCACGTGTTTGTGCTACTAGAGCTTGACTTTGTCACTTACAAAAAGATTATTCTGACACAGTTGATTAGCACTGTTGCCTCAAAACGTGTGTTTTTTTTTCATACAATGCCTTATGCATGTCCTCCCTGTTTCCATATGAGTTTTTCCTAGTTGCATTGGTTTACTCACACTTGTCATATCACAGAGACATGCAATAATAGAACTGATAATCACCCAGATTGTTTGAAGGCGTGTATACCATGTTTGAGGAGTGAGCAGTTTTGTGTGTGTGTTGGGGGGGGGCATGTATGCACACACGTAAAGTGAAGTTGCACCCCACCCAGGATGAGTTTCTTTGGCGCATGCCGACTGAGTGTTGGTATAGTTAGCAGCAGTCCATGATGCTGAAATGGATTAAGAGGTTAATTGAATGAATAAATGAATTAATTAGTATTTAACTTTCAGACTAATAATAAATGCCTCATGCTTCTTTCCCTTATCACTTTGATGATGTCTTTTTACTCACATGATGAGATGCTTTTATTTCATGAGACAGATATAGTTTGGACATGTAAGGAAGTTCTTTTTAGTGCACCTGCCCCTTCAGATTTTGACCAAAAAGTGCACCTAGCTCTGCAACATAGCCTAGATATCCAAAAACATAATTAAACTCAACTTTTCCAGGAAAAACTTTGTACAGATGCAGTTAAGCAGTGATGGAATTGCTTGCCTATATACGCCAAAAATGCCTTGCAAAAACAGTCTGTGTTAACCATGTATATAGCACGGCTATAAGTTACAATATAGCTCCTATCAGACTACCCCTGGAATTCAGAAAGATTAAGCTGCTGCCATGTAAAGTGCCAAGCAGAAGAAGGTTGACTACTGAGACCTCAGAAAATGCAATTAAGAAACAAGTTTAGCCATAATGAAGAAGACCTCATTATCAGCAAATCACCATGCATCTCTTAATTAGCAACAATGTCAAAAAGTACTTTCCAGCAGTAATTACTACTGGTAACCCATGCATTGTGTTGGCACAAGCACCCTATCTATCCCCTGTCGCACACATATACAGATATTCTCAGACACACACACACACACATACACACACACACACACACACACACACACACACACACACACACACACACACACACACACACGGTACCCACCCAACCAACCGCCTACCACACACCCACACCCTCACTCACTCAACAATCACATGCCCCCACACACACTCAAATGAACTCATAGAAACACTCATCCATTCACCCATACATACAACAAACAAGCATGCGCACTAACACACACACACACACAAACACTCACTAATTCACTCAATAATCACATGCACCCTCTACACACACATACACACACACACACGCACACACATATATATATATATATATATATATATATATATATATATATATATATATATATATATATGGGTCTCGGACGTTTGCTCAAATGAGCAAACGTCTGAAACCCAAATGGCTGGGCAGACTTATGAGAAAGTGCTTTTCACCGAAGAAGCACTTTTGCATAAAAAGTATGCCTGTTGCCGAGGCTGTACTATGGTGCAGATAAGGGAAAATTCCCTTTTCCCCACTGTATTACGGTCTCGGAGGGAGAATATTAAAGTAGGGGGGGTGTGGGGGACTGCAGGGGGAGCAAAGCCCCCCCCGATAAAATGTTAATGCAGTGTTTTTTTTTTTTTTTTTTTGTAACACGCTTTAACGAAAGTGCTTTTTCGATAAAAGCACTTTTGTTAAAGTGTGTTCAGTTGTTATGGATTCGGAGGTTTGCTCATTCAAACAAACATCCTAGATCCATATATATATATATATATATATATATATATATATATGGGTCTACTTTCTTTAAATGAAAGTACGTTTCAGCGAATGTCACTTACCCGAGCTCATTCTTCCAAAGTGGCATTATGCCAAATGCACGGACTGCCAAATTAATTTCCCTGTAAAAGAAACCACTTGGCCACCATAGTGAACTTTGCCCTCTCTTCAGTTTAGTGCAATCTCGGAGTTGGTATACTTAAGTAGGGTCTGTGTGTGGGGGGAAGTGAAACCACCCACTTTGGTGAGCTTAGTTTTGCTTTGTTTTGGTGCATTACCATGGTGGCCAAGTGGTTCCTTTAACAAGGAAAGGAATTTGGCAGTCCATACGTTTGGTGTAATACCACTTCGGAGGAATGAGCTCAGGTAAGTGGCATTCATTGAAATGTACTTTCGAAGTTTTAAAACTTCAAACATTATACAGCCAAGACCATATGATCAAAGTTTTGAAACACCACCTGCTAATTAAATATACCAGCTCTGAGCACCACAGAGAGGAAAGCAGTGAATCTCCCATTCCACACTATACGGTGATCTCCATTCAAAACCTTCGAAGTTTCATAACTTCAGTCATATGACCTCAGCCATATTATGTTCGATGTTTTGAAACATTGGTAATCCAATAGGGACCTATAAAAATATATCTATGGTTCTAAAACACTACATCATCAAACCAAATAATTGACATTCACAACATTCCTCCCAATACATCAAACTCCACAAAATTGTTCAAAATATAAAAAGAAACTTATGTTTTATGCAGAGTTAAGCCCCCGCCCAGTACCAACCTATGAACCTATATAGGAAATTCACCCAGGGGATTATGTCAGTCACCCTGCTAGACAGGGGACCAGGGAAGTAAATATTCTGGGAAAAAAATAACCAGGGAATTGTTATGGCTAGGCTTGTATAGGCCCTAGGGCCAATAGCCTAGTACCAACCTATTAATTTATGAACCCCTGCTCTCCCAACACCCCTGCTACAGATATAAATATATATATACACACACACACACACACACACACACACACACACATGTACATACATACGTACATACATACACATACACACACTCACACACACACACACACACACACACACACACACAAACACTAAGATCACACAGCAGAGGAGAAATGTCAAATTCCTGCTCCCCACTATACAGTGATCTCCCACAAGAAGTTGGCAGTACTATTTGATGTCATGAAAATGCAATATTAAAAGCCAGATAAAATGTCTGATATAACAAATGCCAAGCTAAACGCATGCAACCCATATATACATGTATATGCATATGTATATACACATGGCCAAAGAGCTATAGAGGAAAGTGAATTAACCATATATAATGAATTATTGTTAGCAGGCTAAAGGAAACCATACTAACATACACTTCTAATAAGAAAACGGATCAGGAAGTTTAACATTGTAGAGTTAAACTCAAAAAATTTAAACTCATTCCGTATACGTTTGATGAAGTGTTTGGTAACATGATGGTCGTATGTATTTGTCTGAGAGTAAGAACAATTACAAGTGCTGTAATGCATTCATTCTATGAAAAATTGTCGGCTAAGCAACCAAAGTGTGAGAAAAAAGGAACAGGTCCTCTCAGTGAGGTTGCTGCATTGATTAGCATTTAATAAGCTACAGAAAAGAACACAGAAAGGAACATAAATAAACAATGAAGGTAGCAGAACAATTAATATTCTCACCAAGAAGTATGGATAAATTTATTTTGAGTATTTTTTTTAATTTCGAAAATACCATTTTACATGCTAATAAACAATGCAGTAACAACACGAATAGGACCCAATGTCTTATTATTATGTTACCCTTTGTATGTTCTGCAAAGATTCACAGCAATTTTATTAATGAAATGTGTCAACAGACTGCTCCAGAGTCCGCAGTCACCATTTTCTTTTCACCATATTTTACACATACGTCTGCAAGCAGGACATTCTGATATATCATAGCCACAAGTCCTTCAAATTCTGTGCCCACATCACTAGATTATCTTTGGGTCTGTACTTTTTGAATTTAAAAGTTAAGTTGTAACATAAATAAAACACTCCCACTTCTCCCTTACTATAGACTGAAGTTGTATAACTTCTGTGATGTGCTTTTTTCAACCTACTCCCTCTGCACACATGCATAATCTGAGTTCCTTGTCACATATAACTTCTGGCATGAAAACTATGGGGTACTTGTTCCTTTAACATTTGTTAAACAACTAACTAGGCTAATCCATTGGCCATTTTTAGCTACGACGTGTGCCACAAGGGAAAGTAAATATAATATCTGTGTAGACAATTTAGTGTAACCAATCTGTGTGTTTTTGTATGTGTGTGAAGAAACCAGAGTATTCATATAAAATCTGCACAGATGTGAAGTATACTAACTTCACAAAGGCAGTGAGTGGAAATCAGGATTGAACTCTTGGCCCTAAAGTTGTGAAGCAGATATCTTACCACTAAGCTTCTTGAGGTTTCTTAGTTTTCTGTATCACTGAATCAACAACAGAACCACATTTTAACAGATGGTTTTGAAAGCATTTTAAAATGACCCTTGCATTATGAAAGCAAAAATTAACAGTATGTAATTTCATGTACTATGTCACACATTGCAAAAATGCAGAGTTACTGTTTTACATTCTTTCTGGAAATCTGCACCTTTCACCCTTTTGTTAGAATTTATGTTATCAGACATATTTTGCAAACTGCATTGATAGATTTTTGTTATAATACAGCAGACTGTTAGCATCTTTCCTGCTGGGAGTACATAATTATATTCTGTACTTTTGTTCATAAGATATAAAGCTTGCTTGAAGCTTTATAATAAAATTATTATCCTTGCATTTTTAACTAGAAGAGACCTGATCAGCCCAGATCATATTTAATAAGAAAAATTTAACCTGCATTCCAATAATATAATGAGTTGGAACAAATGGCATTTCAAAGCATCTCATGTCACATCAGTGAGAAAGACAATTTGACGCTGATTACTAGCAAAACAGTTATTACAGAAACAATTCATTATTTGTTAAAAAAGAACATTAAAGCATGGCCATATCTGCAGAAAACAGTATTCTGTTATCTAGCAGAAATAAACTTTGCAGATTAACATGGGCTAACTTTTAACATGAAGTTCCTCTCATCTGCTTTTTCTATACATTATGTAAACCAATCATCTTAAATTGAGTTCCACGAAACAAAAGCATTCATACAAACAGAATATGTCTTCAAATCATGATCAGGATAACATCACATCATTTATTTTAATGCTTAACCTTTATCTGTTTATTAATTTTTACATTTTTCTCATTTTTTGCCAGGTTTAAATAGGTTACACCACTGACCAGCACTAATGTGTGATCCGTGTGATTCCCACTGACATTGCTGTATCTTAAGGATTTCTCATTTTTTTTCTGTGGTATGCTCTCAGAGTTAGTATATATATATATGTATATATATATATATATATATATATATATATATATATATATATATATATATATATAGCAGGGTTTGAGGGGTGCAGCTCAAACACTATTAGGCACAATGGACTTACTGTCTTGAAAGAATGCTTTCTATCTTATTTTAGACTAGTTACATTTGCATCCATTTCAACCACTACACTCTTTTGTGAGTGCATGTATGTGTAGTGATCATAAAACAATTCAACATTTGTCATGGAGCCTACATTTTTATTCATCTGTATAAAATATAATCTTTAGGAAAGACATAAATGCTTTGACCCATAATGCAGGAGTTTCATGTAAATCAAGGATAACCATCTTTTGTGTTTGACAGAAGGCCACATTGTTGAATATAAAATGTTCATTTATGCTTATCTATATTAAAATTTCATTTGATATTTTGATGTACATAATAATCTCAGTATTAGGTTGTACTTTTGTTCCTTTACAGAAGTTTCTACCTCTCTAAATTTCTATTTCTTAATTCACAGAATCTTGTTTAAGAAAAAAAGACAGCTTTATGAATCATGCATTTTGTATTTTGCACCTGACATATTGCCACCCCCCCCCCCCGAGGGCAAGGTACATTTCTGTGGATGGGGAACATACTGTGCCCTTTGTTTCACCCTTTCCGCTATAATTTCCCATTCTCACCTTCCATAGAGCCTTTATTCTGACTCCTTTTGTCTTGTCTGGTCTGGAAAACTAGAAATTCGTGAAAAGTACACTGACATAATGATAAGCAAAAAAGCAAAACCAAATATATCAAATGTTTCAGTGCCAAACTGCATTCACCCAATAGTCTTATGAATTCTGCATGTACAGAAATGCATGCATGCACTTAGGGGAGAAAAGTCGTAGTTGGTCCTTATGCTGCAAACGCACGCATCAACTATCACTGCATGAGTTAGGCCCTATAAAAGGGAATAAAATGACTGCTTGAATGACAGTCTCCCTTGAATCCCCTATAGTATATGAAAGAAATAGGCTAATCAGGTCAAAAGAGGGTTAATGGGTAACAGACAATGTGAATTTTAAAAAAAGTAGAAGTTGTCATTACTGTTATAGCATTTACTAGTTTTAGAGCTACCAATGAGTGACACTTCAGCAATGCAGAACAACATTGCCCTACAAAATGGTGTGACTCTATAACTTTGTGATATCAAATCACAGTGCATGGGCAACCTCTGTTGACAGTGAGGGATGAATCCTTATGTCTTGGATGACCTGCGTTTGATTAGCAGCTCTAGTCCCTACAGGAAGTAGCATAGGAGAGAAAAGGAATGAATAGGTGAGCCTCCTCACCTCTCTCCATGGAGGAAGGGAGGGAAGTGCGATCCTGAGTATGCTGTCTGCAGTTTAATCCCTGGTGAAGACAGGGTGTCACATGGTATGGATGCTGTTTGCAAAGGAGGCAGGATCATAGTAATCACAGGAAATACAAGACTGTTAGACCACAGGCTGTGGATGTCTTGCCAATAACTACCCTCGGGCTCTACCAACCTTTTAAAGGAGGGTAAAGCCTATACGTGCAGGAGTATATTTCAAGGTACCTATCCAATATCCTAACCTGTGTTTAAAGACAGACAGGGAATTGTATTGCTTGACATGCAAGAGGAGTCTTTCACAGTGAGAGGATGTGCTGGGTGATAACTGTATCTTTCCATGTGGTTTAATCCTTGGTTTAATTTCTCCAAGTCTTTTGGGATTCTAGACCTATGACTGGAATGGACCCCATTCCAAAGTCAAATTATGATTAAAGTTCACTAAATTAGTATTGTTTTAGTCTTTGATGTTAGGCAAAAGTAGTCTTTGCAGCACCTGCAATGTGCACAGAACTGACTCCTACTCTAATTTATATGGAGTTACATGTGTCGGTACCATATTTAAATACTACTGTAAATTATTCTTTATGATACTCCTTACTCCTACTACTATAGGAACTGTCTAGGTATCCTTCTTCCACATTGCCTGCAAATCCTGGTATTTTATTACTTTGTGTCTCTCTGTATATAGGACACTGTAATCACTGGGTGTAGCAGTTTTCGTGAACTACTTTATCTGGTTTTCTCACATCTCTTTTTTGAACTGTTGGTTATGGGTGATCCCATGCGATATAAACATCATAATTCTCTATAATGCTTTGTGACTCATGTTTCCAGTGCTTCTCAACTACTTCAGTGTTGTAATGTTTGCACAATCCTCAGTGCAGCAGTCTTGCCACACTATTATGCCTGTCAGGATATACTCCCTCTGCCATGAGTATATCACACCCAGCAACAAGGTGTGCGACTGTTTCCAGTTCAATTTTACAGAACCTGCATTTGTCTGTTTCTTTCACATACTCAATGGACCTTGTAAACCAATGTGTAGATAGTCAACTGTCCTGAGCCACCAATATTAACTTTTCATCCTTTGGTTTAAATTCACCTCTCCTTAACCATTCCTGTATCAGATCCTGGTCAACATAAAGTTGTTTCAGGAGTTTTCTGTAGTTGCAACTATATGCCTTTTCCACATTTCTTGCCTTCTCATCTGATCCTTCACCTTATATTCTTTCTTTTGTTTTTGGCACATTCAGTTGCTGACTGATTTTTATCTACTTCTGGTTTGATTTCCATTCCCTCTTGACACTGAAATGCTTGTGCTAAACACTGCAGGGAAGTCATCACGATGGCTTCTCCTTGGATTTTAAAACTTTTGCTATGTTTGGATCTGGCAATGTCAGCAGATATGTTTGCAGTCCTCTGATTGCAAATCTATGCATGTAATTAATTTTTAGTAGGCCCACACCTCCTTCAGAAATAGGAATATATAGTCTTGGTATACACTGATTATTATATATCATTTGGCTGCGATAGCGTTGTCGCCTCACAGTAAGACGTTGTCCTGTTCGATGCTCAGCTAGCACGTCTTCTGTGTGGAGACATGCGTGAATGGGTGTACCTTCATTAAAGGTTGTGCATCAGGGCCGGCAACTCGGCATGTAAAAATCTACTGCCAATCATTAATGGACCGGAGTTCCGCTGTGGCGACCCATAACCGGGAAAAGCCAAAAGACACAACATTTGATAAGCATGAAGCATTTCTCTTGTTTTCGTGTTCAACTGATCCAATACTTTTTAGGGCCAGTCAGTCACCAAAACTGTAAGGTAGAACAGGAACAGCAAGTTGGTTTATAGCTTGGCATTTGCTTCCAGATGTCAGGGTTGTCTTCAATATTAATTTTAGTCTTCCAAAATATTCCCAACTGAATTTTGTTTACATTTGTTCATGTTTTATTGTCAATCATTCATCATTTGCAGAATATTTATGCATTCCCTCCTGCTCAGGTTCCCTTACATCACGTTCCTGTCCCAGACTGTTTTCTTGGTACTGCAGTTTTCCTGCTTTAAATGTTGCTTTTGCACATTTGCCAAAGCCAAATGACACTCATATCATCTGAGAAAGTTTCACCACTAGCAGTGTGCTTTCAGTTCATCATCTGATGAGCTATACAGTTTTAAATCATCCCAAAAAAGAAGATTAGAAGTCATTTACATTACGTTTGGTTGTTTTCTGGCAGCCAAATTGTAACCGTGTCCTAATTTGTCAAGTGGATAGATTAATGGGTTAAGGGCAAGACAAAAGAGCAGTGGTGACAAACATTTACCCTGGAATATCCCCCTTTGAATTTTTATCATTTGCCATGGCCTAGCTGCAAAGCAGCTTGCCACTATTTTATGGTCACTGTAATGTAATTGATCGATGTAAGGTATAGCTTATATATCTCTATGCACTCCTTTATCCATGAATGTGGGATGCTGTCAAATCTTTTTGTAATCTGTCCATGCCATACTTCAATTCTTCCCCTTTTTATAATTCTCCATTATGATTTTATTTAACAAAAAAATATCCTTTGTTCCAAATGACTTTCTTTTGTTACCCCTTTGTTGACACAATTAAGTTTTCTTCTAAATGACTATAAACTCTGTCAGCACCATTTACAGTGTATAGTTTATATATTGCTGGAAGGTAAGTTATTACTCTATAGTTGTCCCGGTCCCCTTCAATAACACACATCACACCAAATGACATTTGATGACCTTTATTAGATTTCCATAACATAGCTTTGATCACCAACTTTATTAATTACAACTATTCATGATATAATTGATACTAAATACAGCATAACACCTTTGTAATGTTAATCAGGGCAGCGTACCTACTCACCCTGCCCCAGTAAGCAGCATCCATACTTCTACTCATTTACTTTACTTATGAAGCAGCATCCCATCTCACTTCATACACCATTCATTGTAATGTTAATCAGGGCAGCGTACCTACTCACTCTGCCCAACAAGCAGGGTCCATACCTCTGCTCACTTACTTTACTTTTGAAGCAGTGTCCCAACTCACTTCATACACCATCCATTGAATTACCTTCCACCAAATAAGCACCGCCCTTACCTCAGCTTGCTTATCTGTTCAGCAAGCTTCTTCCAACTACTCATTTCCTTTCCCCAGATCCTTGAAATGAACATCCAGACATCAGAGGGGGAACCGAAGAGGGCAAGCCTATCCCTCTTCTCCGCCAACCAGCCTGACCAGGGTGTTCCCCCTCCCTTCTACCCAAAATTGTTCAATCCACTTCCCATAAAGGGAAGGGTCAAGCCAAACATCATTTGGTGTACAATAATTACCCGGACATTACCAGCCCTTGGCAATTACCTAATGCTTACCAAAGCCTCACCTGCCACTGGAGCAAGAATACTCAACCCCAACCACCAACACTACCCAACCCCTAGCAAGGAAGACCCCAGCTAACAATACAATGTGAAGTTCAGTTTTGATACTCCCCAACAACTTCAAGCAAACAAGATATTACCTTGTGACTACATATTCAGCTGCACTGCTGGAAAACCGAACTTCTTTCATCACCTCCATCAGCTGCCACATTACTCAGCCTTCAATCCTGCCTGTTGAGTCCACGTTCATTTAGCCCATCAAGCAAAATCCACTTTGCACATCCCATCTGCCACCTCAGTGTTGTCAAATGACCCCACCACTTATTCAACACCAAAGCATGATCATCTGGGAACGCTCTGTATCTCACCACTGGAACTCGTCACACCATCATTTACAAAGAAAAGGACAAAAGTAAATCCTCTAATATGTAAGGAGAAGGCTCTATCTTATACCCACCTATTCCAAACTACAGCCACAGTGTTCCAAGACCCCATCTGCAAGAAAGAAAAGACATGTAAGTCATCCAAAATACATCACACATTCCAAGACATCTTCAAGAAAACCTATCCTGCCAACCCGGGAAGGAATGTACCACCGTCACCAACATCTATGATAAAGCAGGGTCCAAAATATAGGGGCAAGGCTTAAGTTGCTAGACTAACAGACTATCTATTAACATGAATTCTGAAGGGTATGAAGTACTAAGCTCAAATGTCTGTCATTAATTTCTAAATAAACAGCCTCTGCTAAACTCGAACCCAGGACCCTACATACCATAGACAACATGATTTACTACAAAGCCACGATAAATATACATGTTGCAACTGAATGTTAAATTGAATCAACATGTCCTCATTTACAAATAACAAATGAAGTATTAATATAACTATACAGCAGTCATCATACCCCTTACCTGTTACACCTTGCTACCTTCACCAGTCTTAAATTCAAACCCAATCCTTCATGCCCGATAAACTATCTGCTCAGCAACATGAGGTGTAACAATTCCAGTAACAGCCAAGAGGTATGCCCTAATGGTAGACCCATGTGTAAAAGCCATTGTTATTCCTAATTACTGATCAGCCCCTGAAAATAACCCAGCCAACCAGCCCAACACTGAATAACCAAACCACCAATGCAGTGTCCCCTATCACATGCTTTCTGATCAATGCTATGTCTTGGCACATTATTATTTCTCAGCAGGGCTTAGGAGGGCTGCTGGACTGTAATGTATGAATGTCAGTCTCTTTACAAAGAGTCACATTAACTTTGCATTTTATGTACCACCGCCACTCACATCTATGACAACCAACTCGCTCCTACCCCCTCCTTCTTATTAATTGCTTTAGTACTTGCGTATTAGTCATAGCCATGTTCCAGACAACCCCATATTAAAAGGGGCCAGGAGTCATCCACTTTAGGCAGGATTAAGAGGGACAGAAGTAGAATATGAATCAAATTCAGAGCCAGTGGAGACATATGGCCCCAGTCCCCAATCAGCAGAGGAGGAAAATAGATTCCCTTCAGTGGATTCCGCACGAGATCAAATCAGGATAAACCATAAAGAATCGGGAGGGCAAAGGCACAAAATTAGGGACACTTAAATCTGGACATTGCACGAAATCTGTACAGTTGATAGGCATGCCTCAAAGTCCTAGATCCCAAATTCTAGTCAGCCACAAACAGAGGGACAACCCTTAACTACTGCTCTGATAAACTCAATGTTGCTAAAATAACCACTGCTGTGAAGAGTAAAATTTTTGCAACTCTAAACCAATCGCTGTCTCCCAGCCTCAGCCCTCTGTACCCGGTCATGCATTGTCGACTCACCCCATATCCAGCACCTGCTGTGCCCCACTACCCCCACACTGTCACCAGTAGCTCGTTTACCTGTTTTACCTTTTCTGTAAAAGTATGATGCTGTGCAATATTCCAGTCTCTCAGAAAACTTTCTACAGAATAACGGGTCTTGCATTAGCTTGAATTGTCTGAAGCGTATGAAGTCTAAAACTCAAATGACCGCCCTTACTGTGTAACTTTCATTCTTAACAAATTGCCACTGATTTGCCAGAAAACCACCACTACTGAAAACAGACCCACACATAAAACAACCTCTGTACATACGGCAAAGTCTGCACAGTTGAGAGGTAATCACTCACCCTCCCCCAACAGCTATCCTAACCACCACGCCTGTGCAGAGGCAGTTTTTATCAGTACCTCAAAGCCCGCGACATTAGCAATGAACCAGACACTACCATAGTAAAATTAGGAGTCAGCATCCAGAAGTCTGCACCACATTCCGACACACCACATCACACAATCACAAAAGTCTGTGGAAGACACTAGGTAAGTCCCCCAGGAATTCCAGCCACCGAAAACTGGGCAACGCTACTCTAGCTAAGGAAACAGCAGTAATATAAAATCATGACGGAACAGCAAATCACTACCCTTTTCCCCACTTGACAATCAAAAGATGGGTCCTCAACCCCCTTGTACATCAACCACTTACTTTTACCACTTCCCTTATACCTTTACTATTTTTTTTTTTAAGTCCAAAGTGTCGCAGGCAAACACCAAGGAATCATGACCCAACCAATTATTGCTCAGCCAACATTTCTTAAATTTCAGAACTCGGCAACTAAGCACCGTTACTCATACAGCCTCATCCTACATGCTTTTCCCCAATTTATATTTCTGCCCTTGAAGAAAACTGTTAACCTTAATTTGCTGTGCTGTAAGTTTTTACTTTTGTGACACCTTAGCTAGAGACTGTTTAGAGAAAAGTTAAGTGATATATACTTGTGTAACCCATAAAAGTAAAGTGATCTTTTTGAAAAAAAAAAAACATTGTAATGCATGAGACAACACCCCCTCCCCCCCACCTGGGCAACTGCCCCTACCCTTCCACTTTGTAATGCAGGCAATCTGAACAAGTTTGCCGAATGAGACAGAGGCCTAAAATAGGGTCACATGTTAACTAATGCTCTGATAAACTAAGAAAGTTGTTAGACAGCACTTTATTAGCATGCACTTTATGAAGTCTGTGACTCGATTGACTATATCCTCAGCTGTTACCCCACTGTTCAATCAGCAAAGCACAGAATTTTCCCTTACTGTCACCAGAAAAGGACAAAAGATTGTCTTACAAGACCCTCAGAACCAGTCCACGTTTAGTGACAAATCTACAGGTACGAGCTATGTCCTCTGCAGGAAAACATTCCAGACCACCCTTAACAGCAACACCCTCAACACAACAGCAGAGCAGCTGCAGCTGTAACCACGCATGAACAGCACAAAATCAACACCCATAGCTCCTCTCAAGCTCACAAAACGTCTGCTGTACAAAGTGCATGCCACTCCTAGAATCAAACGCCCGAAAATAGGGTCACTTTTAAAATATTTCTCTCACTCCTACAGAGTTGACAGTCCAACCTGTCGGCATAGACATCAGCGTGAATATGAAGTATGAAACTAAATCATCTGCTACCACTTCCTGACATTAGCCCTCAATGATTTGCCAGTAATTTGTCTGAAAACCACAACTTTATGAGAAACCGGCCAAAATGTGCAGTAAAACTATTGCAAAGGACAGACCTCAGAGATACAATGTCCTCATGCTGAAATATTTCTGACAACAGGCAAAATAAGTTGAACTAAGCTATTTCCAAATAAAATATTTGCTGACAAACTCACAGCCCGGCCACAGTAAACCTCCATGTACCACTTTGCCAGTCTCCACTGCACATGCGCTGAGGGCAACCATGCCTCCGAGCCCGTGAAACGCAGCATTATCAGGCACATCAATCCTGTCAGTTAAAATCGACACCATCCACCACCAAAGGCTGCCCTGTAAGCAAAGCCTCCAACTGATCAACGCATCACAACCACCAAGAAGAACCAAAACATCAAACCTCTCTTTTGACCGCAATCCCCACACATTAATTGCAAATATCCACTTTATTGAAAATTAACATTTTCAATTCTACCACCTAAACATTTCTGATGTAACCATACAACACTGAGGGTACGCAACCAAGCCACTAACCCACCACACCAACAAAAACGACAACCAGATGAAGACATCCCCACCCACTCAAGCAGCACAGGGCCCAATGGCAGAAACCAGGCACTATACCCAACACCCTCATATCCAAAGGCCACCACATCTCCTAGCCTGATCGCCATGTTGTAGGATCAGCAAGTGCAAGGGACCCTGCATACCTAAAATACTGCTTCCCTGAAAGCAGTTAAAAGGGAATCCAATCACCGGAGCACAGGTTACAGACAACAGCCTCAAAATGCAGACTAGTTCTCTGTCCAAACTGCTGCCATGTGAACTTAAAGCATCCAACTGACTGACACCAGAGCTAGATCCAACAGACAGCATCGCCTATACTGAAACTTCAACGCCAATACAACTGCACAAAGCAGCAAGGTTTCAAACCGACAAGGGGGTATGGGATCGCAACTGCATTTCACCACTCAAACACACCTCCCATACCGCACTCAGCTACGAAAATGCAGAACTCAAACATCCACCATCTGCATAGAAAATGGAGCAAACCTACCTCTGAAGGCAAACCAACCAGGATCATGACACCCTATAACAAGGCGGAATGATACGCGAAAATACCCCACTTCCCCACCTTAATTCCCAAACCTCTGCCCTCCCGAAAACACTGTATACCAGAAAATGTCTGTACCTCAGAGAAGCACCTTACCCAGCAATGAAAGCCTACCCCAAAGAGAAGACACATGACAAATACTATTATTCCAATTTCCCTTTTAACAAAATGAAGCCCAGGCCTACCTGATCCCAACCACCTATAGGTCGTCATGGACATGATCCTTGCTGTAGCAAGTTCACGCCAAAATGTGACTGCTTAACCCAACTACACTAGGCTAAACCTCTTAAGCCCCTCCCCATCATTATCTCACTTTCTCCCAACCATCCCTGCCTCCACTTAACCCTTTCACCTCCCCAACCACTTAACTCCCCTTAATATTAACCTAACCCTACCATGAAGATGTCCCAGGACAACTTAGTTTGTTGCCAAACTTCATTTATTAAGAAAGCTTGCAGGTTGTTAACCAGGTTGGTGTCTGTTCGTTGCGCACATATAAGTAGTTCTTACTTATGGTTAAATCTTCATGTGAAGATGTTAATACTTTTGGCCAGAAGTTAAGTAGTGCATCTGGGCCTGAGGTTTTCCATTTAGGAGAGTTTCTTAATTTTGTTTTAATTTCTCTGGCTGTTACTTCATCCCATTTCACATTTTGTACATTTAAACTTCTATTTATTTTACTTCTTCTATCTACTTACTGTCTTTGCTATATTTGACAGGATCTTCATAGATATTTCTCCAAAATGTGTCTATTTCTATTTTTTTTTTTTTGGGGGGGGGTAATGTTTTCTATTCCTTTTGCTTTGTTTCCCATTTCTATATTAAACTTTTTGAGTCTTAACAAATTGTTTATTTTCTACTTTTCCTTAATATTTATATGCATATCGTCTAAGTTTATTTGCCAGCATGGATATCTTTAGTTTATTATTTGCAGTGCTGTACAATAGCTCTGCTCTGTTGGGATACTGCATGTTTCACGTCTATCGTTCTAAGTATTTTGCTGATCTGTTCCCTCTTCTATACTCTTCTAACAGTGACACGTCTTGTCTTAATTGCTTTATAGTTTTCTCTATTCTGCGCTTCAGTTATGGCATTTTATTTCTTTCATTCCTTTCCTTTATTGCTCTGTGTTTTTATGGTAAGACTTTATCTGTTATTAATTTAGCTGCACACCACTAATATATCCTATTTACTTCTGTTATATCACATGAATTTCTGTTAATAGTCTTAATTACTGTGTTCATCTGCTTTATTAGACTTTTAACATTTGGGGTCTTATTGACTTTCTGCAATCTATTTCTTTCATTGACCTTAATATGTCTAGTAATCTTTATTAAATCAAGCATCTCTTCCCTTAGATCATTTTTTTCTAAACAGAGGGCACAGTCTTTGCTATTTCCTGAAAGCATTCTACAGAAAGTTCCAGAACATCTTCCTGTGACACATTCTCTTCAGCTGTATCATGTATCATCCACTGCTTTTTCATATGGGAACTCACTGCCTATTACTCCACAACATAAGTGGTGTCATAGTCGCCACTGTTTCCTGCTCCTTTCCTTGCTGTGCAACTCCAACTGAACTTTTCTACTGGTTTTCTGCTGAAGACTCCAGCATATCTTCATGTTGCGAGTGATCAGATGCTTCCTCTTCCCCCTGTTTCTCCTTAATTTGAGGATATATTTTTCCATCATGTTGTGATTTTACCAAAATTGGATTTTTTACATTAGATCCTTCACATTGTAGGTAAGCAATAACTTCAGTTTCAAGTTCTTAAACTTGTCCATTACCAACCCTGTTTTGTACTTCACACTTTTTTTCTTATTCTTTTGTGTTGTGAAATTTTCCATATCCAAATGCATTTACTTCTTTTTCTCTTCAAATATCTTTGGTGTGACTTTTTTGGTATTAATTAGTTTTGCTTTCTCCTTTGCATAAATATTGCACTATATTAAATGTCTTTTTCTTCCCATGTCCAAATTTCTTCCTCAGATGTTTCCTTACTTTGTGGACTCAGTGCTCCATCAGGCTGTGACATAACCTGTGTTGGACTTTCTACACTAAATCCTTTACTTTGCAGGTATACCATAATTTCAGTTTTCTATTTATTTAACTTCTGCTTTACTTATCCTATGTTCTGCATTCCCCCTTTCTGATCTTATTTTTTTGTATTTTGAAATGTTCCATATCTGGGTGCCTCTGCCTGTATTTCTCTTCAAATATCTTTGGAGCTGCTTTTTTGTATTGATTAGTTTGGCTTTCTTCTTTGCTTAAATATTGTACCATGTCAGTTTTCTTTTTCTTTCCCATGTCCATATTTTTATTTATACCTTTCAAAAATCTCTAGGCTTAGTTCTTTATATTTCTGCACTTCTTCTATCACTTCTTTTTCTAAATGGGCCAAAGTTTCTTGGTCTATATAATGCTTTTCATAGATATGTTTTATCAATGAACACAAATTTGCTTTTGATAGTTGCTTCTTCTGCAAGTATTTTTCTTTCCTCTAATTTCTCCCCTAATCTTTTTGAATATCTTCTCTCTGGAAATTCTGGCATAATAGTAGTAATACTTAATTTCTTCCTTACCCTCAGTAGTATAGTCTACCTTTTTAAGGGCTGTTTTTGGCCTGTCAGTTTTTGTGTATTTTGTGGACCACTACTTCCTTCCACAGTGGGGGGGGGGGTCACCCCCCCCCCCCCCGAGCCTATTGTAGGAATGTTTCTGTGTCTTAAGGATTATATACTATCATTTTTTCCAGTCCTGGCACCAGTGTGCATACCAGGATTGGGAACATTTTTTATCCTGAGGCCCGAACACCCAGCTGCCTTTTTTATTTTTTAACTTACCTCTGTCCATGATGTATGCTGTTAAAATACAGTCCATATATTGGTCATCTTGATGAGATTTTGTGAAAACAGGGTCCACCACATGACAGTTCTCACCAAGACTTGAGGATGAATTTAATTCCAGCAATATTACTCTCCTTTTCTTGTTGATTTTATCTTTTCTCCATTCAGATCTATATGGTTTTATTTATTCCTTGATGTAGAATGAGATCTCTTGTTCTGTGTGATGGCTGCACTATTTGACACATCAAGAAAAAAGGCATCTGGATAACGGGATCCCTGCAGGCATGGAAAACAAAGCACCAGTCTTTTCTCAACAGTCCATATGATACAGACTTCAGGGAGACTGATTCCCACCTTTTCTAATAGCCAAGACTTTTGAGGCCTAAGATTCTTTTTGATAGGAATCTCTGAAGTTTTTTACATTTTTTTTTGATACGTCTAGTAAAGTACGTGCCAAGGTGTACATTGTATTGTACAGTGGGTCTTACCAGGGCAGATTACAAAGGAACAATATCTTCTTTGGTTTCTGAAAAGATGCCTTTGGGGGTTAGTTGTAATTTATACAGAAGGACATCCAAACTATGCTCACTACATACTGATCAAAGGAGAGGAATCCATTTACCCAAATGCTCAAGTCTCTGATGACAGACTCATTAAAAAGTGGTGTGCCACTGATGTGATAGGTAGTAGCAATTTGCTGCTTTCTGAAAGAGCTGATACCACATTTCTTAACATATAGTTTGAAACCTTTCTTGGCACACTAGGTGTTAACACTTGATAGTTCCTTTTGAAGGGAAGTTGTATCATTTATTGATGCTTACTCCAAATGGTGGACCTCTTTGAGAAAGTCACCAAAGCAATGGATGAGGGCAAAATGGTTCACACTGCCTACTTTGACCTGGTCAAGGCATTTGACACAGTATCCCATTCAAGCATTGTTGACAAACTCAATAGGTTAGGTGCAAACCCTCATGTTACCCAGTGGATAGCCAGTTGGCTCACAGACAGGACCCTAGATGTTTGAACTGGGGAGTCCACCTTTACAAAGGGGCCAGACACAAGTGGAGTCTAATACAGATCAGTCTTGGGAACACTTTTTTTTGACATTTACTTCAGTGAAGTTGAGGTCAATGTTAATGGCCTCTGGCTGGCTAAATTTGCAGAATATTGCAAATTAGGAGCTGTCATTGAATCCTCCACTGACACAAATGTTCTCCAGGAATGGCTGACACAGACAAATAACAGGTGTCAGAGCCATGGACTAAAACTAAATGCCAAGAGATGCATAATAGTATCCTTCAGGAAGTAATGTACCCTTGATAAGTATCATATTGACAACACACCCATAAAAGCTGACCCAGTAGTAAGGGACATGGGGACACGCATAGACAGTAATCTTGCATTTGACCATCACATATCTACAGTAATGAGGAAATCATTCTATACTGTGTAACTTATAAACAAAGGTAATAGTATCCAGGTCCAAAGAAATCATTGTTCCATTGTATTTAGCATTCATCAGACTTATCACTGAGTGCAAGGTCCCCTTTGCTATCTACCTGGCTAGGCATATGCAACAACTAGAATGTCTACAGAGGTTCCTCACTAAAAGAATACAGGGTATAAGTAATATATCCTTTGCACACCACCTCAGTGCCTTATCCCTGTATTCTGTCTCCTTCAGGCTATTGAGAGGAGATCTCTGCCTGACATACAAGGCATTGTTGGACCCCACATTGATTGATGTCCTGCATATCCTCAAAAAACAGCACCAGAATTATCCATTAATCCATTCTAAAGTCTTAAACCTTGACTGTGATATAAATAGGACCTGCTGAACAGACAGATATGTATCACAGAGACTGCCCCTTCTCTGGATCAGGTTCCCCATTCATGTGAAGCAGAGTGCCTCCCTTATCCAATTGAAATGTAACTTGGACAATTGGATGGGGAACAGGAAATTCATCCTTTGTTTGGCAACTTTGCCTCCCTTACCCAGTTTAAGTGTAACTTGGACAATTGGATGGGGAACAGGAAATTCATCCCTTGTTTGGCAGATAGGTCTCTAATGGACACAGGCAGTCTGTAAATGGTTAATCTCCCAGGTCCCTGCTTGTGGGTGTTTTATCTCCCAAGCTCCTGCTTACACTTGTCAAGGGTACAAGAACTTGTCAGAGAATTGAGATTCATGGCTAGGCTTAAAAGGGACTTTGTTGTCATTAGTCTAGTAAACATCTATGAGCTTATGAACCTATACCCAACCTGCAATCATTGGCTAAAGTAGTCAGCCACAGATACTTGTTTTCAGTACTAAGATCAGAGAAGTAAATAAAAAAAGAGGTCCAAATACAGACTCCTGGGGAACACCAGTGGTCACCCTTTCTTTATCTGAGGAGTCATCACTGATTATGACAACATGTGTTCTGTTCTTGAGCCTGTTAGCTATCCAACTTAACACGTAGGGATCTATTTTTAATGCTATTGTCTTGTTTACACTCTCATTGTTTGGTACACATCAAATGCTTTTGCTTAGTCCAGGTAGACAGCATGAACAGTCTGAATATTTTCCACAGCCTGTGTCCATCCATCCATTCAACCCCCTTTTCCCATTTTTACACATGGGGTCAGGGTGTCACTTCAAAAGTGATAGTCATCTAGAGCCAAAGTTCACAATGCTGGGTGGCTAGCCCTGCTGCAGTTTTTCTTCCATATCACACGCTTGCATGCAAACTCACATCTATGGTTAATTTAGAGTGTCCAGTCAACTTATTGAATAGCTTTGAAATGTGGGAGTAAACCAGAGCACCCAGGGGAAATCCATGGAAGTACCAACTCATGACCTTTTCAAAAAAAACTTTGCAATATTGAGGAGGCATGACCTGCCCTTAACAGATTCAGTTTGTTGTGGTTTAAGTCATATTAAATTCTTAATGTCTTGGTTTATGAGGTCAGTGCTAATGGTTTTGCAAAAAGTAGAAGAATAGCAAAGGTAGCATGAAAACAGTAAGTGTTAGAAGGGCCAGGTGCTGTTCCTTAGCAGGACAGAGAATGGACCTTTTTTTTTTTGCTCTTCAACTTAGTGTTGATGGGTGCCTGATTGGGGCACTGCACTTGGTTCAGATGATCTGGCTACAACTCTGCAGGAAAGACTAGTAAGGCTAATGTGTCTGTAGTTGCTTGGGTCAGAGGTGGAACCATCCTTATGAAGAGGCATGGCATCACCACAGCAGTGTAACATTAGAAGCAAGAGAAACAATGGTCCAAAACCATCAGTTTATTATAAAACAACAAACTAAGCTTTCTAATTAACAAACTCTTCTTCAGTATAGTGTTAAAACAGACAAGCTGTAATGCATCAATATATCACATGCCAGCCAATAAAAACAATACAGTTCATCACATGGTATAAAAGCATACAATCTTAAAATCAAACTTGACTAATTCATATAACAAAACATCAATTTGAAGTTAAGTCCCATAAGATTGTTTCTCTTTTAATAGTGGTTTTAAACTATTAGTGACATTTAGTCCTGGCGGATGGTCAGCCCAAAAATAATGTATCCATTTATATTCCTCATCTCTGTTTTATTAGCAAGGTTGCCACCTCTATTCACTAGTGTGACTCATGATAAAACATAAAATTTAAAGATATGCTGCACACAATTCATCATTATACGCTTTGCCAAGGCATTTGTTGGCACACTTCTTCTAATATCAGAGAGATGTGAGGAACTTCTTTTTCTTTTTTAATTTTTGGTTGGTCTTTCCAATACAGAATGCTATACCATTCACTAAATAGACCACATCCTGGGTATTACTTGTTGCATACTCTGTAAAGAAAAAATTTTATAGTTATGCCGACGTATAAATTCATTAGATGTATTTATATATTTACAGAAATGACAACTATAACATGGGACCATAGATCTTAAACAGTCCTTTCCTGCTATTTTAGGTTTAACTTCACTCAAGTCTGTAACATAGAAATTGCTTTAGGTTCCTTTCTCTTTTATAGGTGAACTGAGGTCTTTCTCCTATAATTTTAATTAACTCAGTATCAAATTTAAGTATAATCCAGTACTTCTGTATTACAGATCTTGTCTGGGATGTACACCTATTACATTTCATTATATATCTAATAAGTGCCTTCCTATCTCTTTTAGTCATAGTAAGTTCAGAATTTGTAGTTTGAGATGAAATTCTTTCTTTCCTAACTACATATTTATTATTCTCTATCAATTTTGAATCATAGCCTCTTACCCTAAAATCTGAGGCCATAGCTTCTAGCTTTTTCTCAAAACCATTATCAGTGGTTGTTAACCTACTGGCCCTTAGAAACTGGCTTTTAACATTTTTATGAATATACCCAGGATGGATGCTTCGTGCACGTGCATATCTTATCACCTGCACATTCTTCTTATAAATGGATGTTTCAAAAGATGGATAGTTATGTGTAATATTAACATCTAAAAAATTAATAGCCACAGCTGAATAGGACATACTAAACAGCAGAAAACTAGTTGTACTTTGTAAATACTCTACAAAGACTTCTAATTCTTCTATCGTCTCTTTCAATAACAAAAAGATGTCCACAAATCTTTTATAAAAAATCAAATTTGAGTTACAAAAATTATTAGCTTTGTAAATTACCTACTCTTCCCAACATGCTAATGCTGTATTCACTACTGGGGTGCCCATAGCTACCCCCAGCCACTGATGAAAATAGCTCTCCCTGAACATAAATGCATTATTAGCAAGCAACTGTGTCTACCATAAAATTTTGGTCACATTCAAGCTACAATGGGTACTAAGGAACTCTCTAACAGACTGTATTCCTATATCATTAGGTATGACTGTAAATAGCGACTTTATATCTAGAGCAACTATAAGCACTCCTGATACAGTTCTCTTTTGACAAGGTATGCAATCTTGTTAAAAATTAATTTACGTCTTTAATAAAACTTATACTATACTGTAACATACCATGTAGCTCTTTCTCTAAGTATTTAGATAATGCAGTATTAATCCATCTTTTCCCTGATACAATAGGTCTCATCGGTGGATTAGTAATATTTTTATGCGTTTTTGGGAGACTGTAAATGTTTGGTATGACAGGGTGTGCTAAAAACAAAAGCAATGTGACATTATCAGGAACATGTGTGGCAAGGCTTAGGTTGCGTATTGTAAGAAGGGGATCTGCAAGAGCCTGCATGACAGTATTTATTAGACAATGTGATATTTTGTTGGGGTACATTGAAGGAGCATTTTTAATCTTGGAGAGAACTTTAACTATAGGGTCCTTGGAGGTAGTGTAGGGGGAGAGTGACTCTGATATTTGGGGTGGAGATGATCATTTCTGGAGAGACATTTGCAGCAAACGTGTTAGCTTATATGTTGGTAATGTCATTAGGAGTTAAATAGGAGGTGCCATTATAGAGAAGGTCTGCCCACTGATGTGAGTTATTCCTCAGTTTCCTAATGTACCTGAAAACTGACTTATAATTTGATTTAGCTTCAGAAACTAGACTACATTCATGGGAGGCATTACTGGCCTTAATAGCTGGCTTCAATTTTTTGGGGAGGTGTTTTATATTCTCATTGTGATGAGGGGTTCTGGTGTTACAAGGTAATCTAAGATGTTTATTCTTGTTGTTGTAAAGTTTATTCATATATATGGGCCACCAGGGAAGTTTGTTATTGAATTTGCATCTGTATTTGGTCCTGGTGGGGACAGTCTTATGAATGCATTTATCTAAATGAGCATAAAGATGTGTGTCATAGGTGGCTGCATATGCTGGTAACATGGGAGAACTGATTATGTCATACAGACCCTGGTAACATGAGAGAATTGATTACATCATACAGAGGCATGCACATGTATCAAAGCAGCCCAGTGTGTGCTTAGGAACAAGGAAACCATAGGCTTGCTCAGTGGGATTGTGGAGCTTACTACAAAATCCAATCCTGTACAGCATGGAAGACCTCCTACTCCCAGTCCCCATGACTTTTACTACACAGAAAGAGTGGGCCCTACAACTGTCATCCTGAAGAATGAATGGATCCATTGGTTTACTGGGAGGGATGGGCTCACTGGGGATCAGCCTGTCCCAAAAAAAACACCCAGAGTATGAAGCCAAAATTAGATGCAGGTGAAAAGAAATACACAGGAACTGAAAAGAAGTACATTTCTAATTTGCATCACTCATGTAATGGGTGGGTCACATGGTGTAGACCATCACCTGCATGGAATACTGGTACTTTAACCTCAAGTGGCTATGTATACATGGAGATGCTATGTCATCACACGCTGACAGTGATGAACTTCAGTGACCTCCACCATGCCCTAAGGGTACCTTGTTCACCATTCATGTATGATTATTATCCCAAAACTACTGCACAAACAACAGACAAACAAATAAATGAATACATTCTTACAACTGATGCAAGTGCTACCCTTCTGCATACATTACGTGATAGCATAACATCGCCAAGTGCTTCTTATGCTTTTACTAATGAATGTAAATAGTGCTATCCTGGTGTGGGGCTTCAGAAAACAGTAAATCATTGTAGAATACAATGCACATCTTGGCATTTATCTCACTAGTAAATCAGAAGGGTGCTTTGAGTGCAGCGCCGAAGGAAGATGCACTGCGCTGCCCACTTTGCACATCTATGTGGACGTCTGCAGTGTAGCCATAGTGGCATATCCTTACCTTTCTGTATGAATATCTTACAAGCATGATATATGAGCTGCAGAGCAGCAGCATTCTGCAATCCTGGAATGGATTCTCTCTGTACATGACTGCACAGTATTTCTGAGCAAGTCATACTCAGCCAGCACTCCAAGACTGCCCTTAATATATGAGGCATTTGTTCGCTTTGCCTGTGCAGTCACAGCCCCATGATTGATTGCTTACATCGGGTCTATATCAGATGAACACAAAATCCATTCATTGAATACATAATGATCGAAACTTCATGGAAACCGCTGCAACCCCACACTCCCTGCTAAATATATATTCCAACTCCAAGATTGCACTACAGCGAGGAAAGAGCAAATACCCTAATCCTCACTGTACTAAGACCCCACAATACCATTTTCGATTTCCGGGAAGCTTTGAGCTTTACGTATTCAATGAACGGATTTTTCGTTCATCTGATATAGACCCGCTTACATCACCATTGTAAATATGACTGCACAAATTTCACATGGCTATTTAACCTTTTGCCAGTTACCTCTTAGGTTCATAGGTTCATAGATTAGTACTAGGCTAACTGCCCTTGTGAGCCATTTTAAACCTAGCCAATCACCCCATGTGAGAATCAAACCCTGCACCTTGTATGTATAAGGTAAACACCTTAACCATTATGCCAACCTCCCACCCTCATACATCTCTGCATATTACATGCAATTGAGTCACAACCACTACTAAATGAATGTCAACTTGCTCAGACCAACCTACAGACTTACTACTGTAAATTATAATGAGAATACTACAAGTCTATGTTCTTTATCATCTAAACTGTAAAATACAGTACAGAGAAACACCACCTTTAAAGAGCTCCCAAAGCAGGACTCCTTATTTTAATGGTACAAGCCTCACCAAGCCGCTGACAGGAACTTCCTTCTGACTTAACTGTCACTTTCACCAGTAAATGCTTGACATGTAACTATCTATTCATAGCAGGCAAGTTTCACAATAAAACTCAGCAAGGCTGTCAAACACTGAAGAATTCACCATGACATACTCAGTTTCCCAAGTTTCAGCCTCCCAATAAAAAAAAAATAAATAAATAAAAAGAAAAAGAAGAAAGTGAGATACCCAAGTAAACAGCTTGATATTTCCACGTTCACAGTAGCCCAAGCTACAGAAATGGTCTCAGTTTATTATAATCAGTTATGTAGACCTGGAAACAATGTTTAAGAGCATAAGAAAGTTAAAATCCTAGTTTAACACTGAAGATACAAAGTGAAAGAGTTGACAGCATTAAATAAGAGCAGAACAGACGAGTGGTCATCATCGAAGTGATACAGCTGAAAGCATTGCAAGTGGTTAATGTTAGGAAAATGAGAAATAAAAACAACGGAAGGAAACTCTGGAGTAGAAGATCAGCCAACTGGGAATTCACTCGAAAGCAAAAAATAATTTGCTAGGTCAGAAGCAACCTCAACTGAGATCATCACTCTATTCACTCAGCATGCCAAGGTCACAGTTTTTTGCCATTTAAATGAACAGCCAATGTCACTATAAAGGACCCAGTGTAGACACAAGTAGAAAACTCAGCTGGGAAGAAGCATGTTTGTAATGTAGGGATGGAACCATTAAGGTCTACTATACACATTAATGAATGCAACTTTGAAACTAAAAGCAAAAAATGAAAAATATCATCAAATTGAAAGGTTAAACGTCCAAACTATTGACAACGTATTGCTCAGTGGACTAGGACCAAGAACTTTACCAGCAACTACTTAATATGTTTGAATTGCTGTTAAACAAAAACGGAGAGGTTTTTATTTTAATTCTGAATATCCTGGGTTTCACAATCCCATCAAATACAGCAAGACTGCAGAGCACATTGTGAATCTTAGCATTTTGGACTCTAAGAAACTGGATTTTTCCTAGTTTTGTGGATACAATGTTTGCATTTAAAAATGCAATATTAAGCTACCTATGGCTTCAAAGCCTGGAGAAGACATTATACAGACTTAAAAGTTGTCATTCTGGAGTGTTACTACTGCACTCAGAAAACAGTTGATTTAAAGTGACACTATATAAAAGCAGTTTAGTGAAGCACCTGAGATTGGAGCATCACCAATATGTAACACGCAGGTTAAAGAGATGCTACTCTGACCACTGTGCACCCCACAACGCACACACACACACCACTAGAGAGATACTTATTTACCAAACTTTCAGATTCAGACAACACAAGCAGTATCACTGTTTAAGCAAGTAAGAGAATGCTTAACAGTTATGACCAGCTTCAGAAAAATGATTAAAGTCTCCTGCAATCTTAAAAGCATCTTCTCCCTCACATATTAAGCAGCCAGTCCAAAAATTACATTGTTTAAAACAAAGGTTTAAGGTCTTTCTGCAAAAAATGTCCCTGTTCATAGAAATAACGCAGACAAAAACAAGCAAAGGAAAAGGAAAGCTAACGTAGCTTATTACTGTGAACAAAGTGCTGCATATTCAGTTATGTGCTATATTTAAACATACATTTTTCTGAAAAAAAAATGATATGAACTGAGAGTAGCTATTTGCATGACAGGGTGAATCACAAATGGACACCACTGAATTCTGTAAGTGGATACAAGGATACTAATCTGAAATAGAAGCACAAAGATGGTATGTTTACAGCATTTTTATCTTTTAAGTAACCAGACAAACTAAGTATGTATACATACATGCACATATATATTACATACATGTGCGTGTGTCTGTATGTATCTATATCTTACACACACACACATGCCTATTTGCCATGATTATTTATCAGTATAATGTGTGCACCATTTAGTATACCAGGTGCCAGGAAACTTCTGTGCTGTTTCAAGTCCATTAAATCCCTATGTCTCATCCACACTTCTTCCACGTTAGCTTGATTACAAAAGCTCATAAATTAAATTTTGAGTACACACATTCTTATAATACTAGTATTCAAGAACATCTTATTATAAACAAATGTAACATACACAAAGGGTTTCCTCCCTGCATACCCCTCCTGTCCATGTGGTGGACTTCAGCAGACTTCATTCACATTCCAGGGTCATTGCACCTTGAAGAAAGAGCGATCAATGACAACGACATTTTTCTTGTCTCTCTGTTTATCCAAGAGACTGTCGGTTCAAGCTACAACTCATATGTGAGCACTAGGATCTAGTATGAAGCAAGCAAGACCAGCTGTTGCATAAAGCTGCTATGTGTGAGTAACTGTGACTTGAGTTCTGGTTATCCAGACAAGAGTATGCAAGGCTGCTATTTATATATGGGATCATGTTTTGTAGTGTTGTGTGCAGTGTAGTTAGAGAGCATTAAACCCTTAGTGTCACACACACTGCATTTGGGCAGTGTGCCTACCGTCTACTATGCTCCATACCCTATTATTTCCCCTAAGCACACTTGTAGTATATACCTATTCTTAGTGCATTAATTAAATGAATGGTACACTTAGTATTTCAGTCATTTCACAGTGAGGTCCACTGGCCACATAGAGACAGACGTTATGGTCTCTTTCTGAATAAAGCATCTATCAAAAGTATGCATGAAATACCCTCCATATTGCATTTGGTACAGAGGATGGAAAGCATCTTTGGATCACATTCTCTGCCTCATCACTTATTTCATTCATAAAAGCTTTTTGTATATTACCCAGTTCCCATTTTGCATTTCTAGTCTCAATAAGAGCCATCTGATAAGCAGAATTATGACACATTTTATATTGTTATTATTGCATTCCATTTGTCTGAGACATTACTGTGTGAATAAAATGTGTAATTTTCTTTAGCAGTTTTTCATATTGTGCCACTTATGTTTTCTTATCATTCCTTTGCCTATTTAATTATTAATCTAATTTTACATATTTCCTTCTGGTACTTTAATGTTACATTTTGTCTCAGTTAAGTTACTTAGAAATAATTTTTGCTGTGTGCATACACCGAATGTCTTGCATCGAATCTGCAAAAATTCATTATCTTTATTTTGCCAGCCCAGGCATCCATTTCTTATTAAAAGCATACGGCAATAAAAACACCACACTAAGATAATTATACTGTATAGCAACGAAATTAAAGATAAAGTAAAAAAGAAAAGAAAGGACATGTTTCTGTGTCTCATTGGCTACACTCTTCCCTTAACCATTTCAGGTATTCTAATCACCCAGATACTTTCTTTATTGTTTATTTATTTTTTTGACGTACATAGGAGTTCCATTCGCTACTTTTTTTGCTAGCATTGTACTGTGTCTTCTAACTTCTGCAGCCTCACCTCTTCATTACTGTTCTGCACTTTTAAATTCCTGCCGTTAGCCATGCTGCTATACCCCACCAGTGTCGCTTTTGACCCATTATTAGCCCCCTTGCCTAATTATCACATTTACAATCTCACTAGTATTGCCCTAGTTTTTCTTATTGCTCTTCTTTTCGGTTTTCAGGAGTATGTTTTAGCATTTCTTCATTTCTGATTCCTTGAATGTTAGTCAGACTGTTCTTCCCATCGATACTAATAGCTTGCTAAGTACTAAAACACAACCGGAATGTGTCTTAGCCCATAACCTGACATCAGTTCCTGCCGGACATCTCATTATGTACCTTAACATCTAATTCTCCATTGTTATGTTTGCCTTGTACTGTGAGAGATGTTACTGGTGTATACTTATCACAAGTCGCTTCATGTGATACTGCCTCCACGGCTTTTCCAGTTTAATTGTGGTCACATGGTCACAAGTGCTGACTTAATGATGCAAAGGAATAATTGCTGTTTTTTTTTTTGTTTTGTCTTTTGAACAGGAACACATTTGAAATACTAATGATTTCAAGAAAGGTCTTGAAATTCTATAACCTTCATGGATTTTACTGTTAAGTCTGTATCTCGGAGCACACCGATTGGTGTCTGTGCATGTTCCAGGATAAATGATAATTATTTTGTTTTTCCATGCTTACAGCTACTTCCTTGGAACTTGTTTGTGTTTCATTCTTTGCTTTTAATTAGCATATGATCCCAAGTATTATTTATTTATTTATTAGCACTTGTTTAATGGCACAAAGCCCATTTTCAGCAGAGCCTAGGAAGAAAAGCTACACAATGAATCCATACATTAATTTTACAAAATGGTACAGTAAGAATGAAAAGTATCCGTCCATCCACAACCTCTTTTCTTATTTTTGCCCATGCAGTCGTGGTGTCACTTGAATGACAGTCATCTACAACCAAGGTTTATACACCACACACTCACATGCCTACTCATGCCAAGTGCCAATTTAGTACGCCAATCCACCTGCTGCTGGTCTTTGGAATGTAGGAGGAAACTGTAGCACCCAGAGGATACCCATGAGAACATAATGAGGGCATGCAGACTGTGCGCAGAAGGCACTATAGCCAAGAACTGAACCAGGAAACCTTTTGCTGTGAGGTGAGGACACTATCTGGAAAGAAGAGTATAACTAATAAAGGCAATAGTTACAACTCATCCGTTAATGGTTAGAAGACAAAGTGTGCATGTTTTACCACTGAATTCTAAGGGTTAAACCAAGGATGAAAGTAAGTCAGTCATATCATCAACATTAAGAAGAGCTACTGCAGTGCAAAAATATATTACTTGCAGGTACATGTTACAGAAATGGCCTAAATTAATCAGCAGGAAGAGACAGAGAGTGAGATATTTGTGGTCAGTCAACAACAGATAAGAAGAGTGACTACAGTGCCATTATTAACAATGGCTTCTAGGTTTAGGCTTGTATGCGATGATCATAGGTTCATAGGTTCATACTAGGCTATCTGCCCAAGGGCATTTATAAGCCTAGCCCATAAAGGAATTTGACTTCTATAAGTGGGGTAAGAGGAATGCAAGGAGTAGTTTAAAGGCACAGAAGAGTGGTGCTAAGCAGTAGGTTGTGAAGTACAGAAGAATGTCAGTGAAACGATGCAGATATCGTGAACCGAAAGATAGAAGAACATAGTGAGGTCAGTTTAATGAGGTGTGTGGGAGACGAGGTTTATTGGAGGGGATTATAGAACAAATATTGTAGGGGTGCATGGGCAGAATTCATAGGAGACAGGGGGGGGGGGCTAGAAGAGGGTTGATTGAAGAATGTCAGTAAGAATTATTATGTGTGTTTGGATATTTATGCTGTTTGGAGGATAACGCTTAGTGAGACTTAAAGAGCTGAGATCTTACCCAGGTGAATGGCATGAGCATGACAATGACTCCAACAGGTGTTGTTTAAGATATTAAAAATATTAAATAAAATGAGACGCAGAAGGCTGTAAACTCCAGAATAAGGCCTTTACTCAGTGCAAAAACACAAGTGCTTTCACAGTTAAGCTTCTTCAGGTGTAAATAAGCACTAATAAAACACACCTTTATATCCAAGAAGTATATCACATGACACAAAGTCATATGACAATAGGCCTATATAACTCAATTATATCATGAAAAGCCTATCTAAAACTTTATTAATACAAAAATATATAAAAAATATATAAAATGTATAAAAAACTATCATGTAAACATATATATATATATATATATATATATATATATACATAGCTTATATAAAAAGCATATATTTAAACTACATACTCAACGTTTCAAGGGCCTACTCTTTAGTCTTGGTCTCAGAGGAATACATTCATTGAGACCATGACCATCAGTACTCCTAAGTCTGGTAATCCAGACAGCTTCCAAGCTCACAGTTCTATTACTATTATTACTATTATCTCTATTAGAGATACTGAGCATTTTTTAAGAGATCTGTATGGGTTCTTTTTGACATATACTGGTTGTGATGCTAAATTTGTCACCTTGGATGCAGTTTCTTTATTTACTATGATACCCAATGCAACTGGGATTACAGCTACACAACAGTTTTTGGAATGCCATGCGAAGTACTCTGCCAAAGTTGTTACTTTATTGTTGCAACTATTACAGATAGTGTTGGAACACAATTTATTTTTATTTGGTAGTTATGTGTTTAGACAACGCAATGGCGTAGCTATGGGCACTTCATGTGCCAATAGCTACGCCAATGCAGTAATGGTTGTGTGGGAAGAGAATTATATTTTTAAAGGTCCATTCAGGGAACACATTTTGTTCTATCGTAGATTTGTTGATGATGTTTTTATTTTGTGGGACGTGGGTATGAACAGTTCTCTGAATTTATGGCATATGTCAATAATACGATTGAATATTTGCATTTCACACATAGGACGTCATATGATAAGATGGATTTTTTAGATGTAGCTGTGTTGAGAGATTCGAGCGGGGAAGTGTACACTAAGCAGCATAGGAAGGAGTGTCATGTTACTCATCTTCTACATCGCAGCAGTGCACATCCACCTCATATATTTAAGAACATAGTCACTAACTAAGTAATGAGGGCTTCTAGGCCCAATGTTAGAGACGAGGATTTCAATTGTGAAGTAGGTAGGGTAATGAGGCATTTGAAAGATAGAGGATAGAATGATAAGTTTTTAACAAAACAGATACCAGGAGCAATAGACAAGCGAGGACAACAAGCTAGACCCTTCTTCTCTTTGAGGAAGGATTCTCCTGGAGATATTATTAGAGTTTCCACTCAGACTAGCTTAAGAATTTCTTTGAAGTATACTGCAGATGTGAATAAATATGTTGATATTATTAAGGAACACTGGCAGGTTTTAATGACAGATGATGAGATTGCTAGTATTGTTGATTATGTCCCTAGGATTAGTTTTAGAAATGAGAGGTCCCTCAAGAGGAGATTGTGTTACCCTAAAGAGAATAGACATGACAGTGGTAATAGTGGCACCAATCCATGTGGACACTGCAATTGCTGTTGTTATATAGATAGTAGTATGACATTTCTTCACCCTGATCAAGGTAGAGAATATATTTTTAGGATTTCAGCTACATGTAATAGTAAACATGTTGTTTATCTTGCTTGTTGCATGGTTTGTGGCAAATTCTATGTTGGCAAGACAGACAGATGTCTTAAGGAACGTATTAGGGAACATTGTTATAATATTAAGAAGGGAAATAAGCCCAACACACTTGCTAGACATGTTCTCAATACAGACAGTTCTCATGTTTTTAATTTTAGAGTGATAGGTCTGACTTATGAGAGCTTGAGACAGGGTGACATCAGTAATAGAACTGAAAGCTTGGAAGCTGTCTGGATTATCAGACTTAGGAGTACTGATGGTCATGGTCTCAATGAATGTATTCCTCTGTGACCAAGACTAAAGAGTAGGCCCTTGAAACGTTGAGTATTTAGTTTAAATATATGTTTTTTTATATAAGCTATGTATATATATATATATATATATATATATATGTTTACATGATAGTTTTTTATACATGTTTTATATACTTTTTATATATTTTTGTATTAATAAAGTTTTAGATAGGCTGTTCATGATATAATTGAGTTATATAGGCCTATTGTCATATGGCTTTGTATCATGTGATATACTTCTTGGATATAAAGGTGTGTTTTATTAGTGCTTAACTGAAGTAGTGAAGAAGCTTAACTGTGAAAGCACTTGTGTTTTTGCACTGAGTAAAGGCCTTATTCTGCAGTTTACAGCCTTCTGCGTCTCATTTTATTTAATATTTTTTGTTATTTGGTTTGTTGGAGACGTTTTGTGTGGGTTACTTACAGCTGTTGGTTTTGTTTCTATGTTGTTTAAGATATTGTTTAAATATTAAAGGATTAGGGGGTTGTTTTAGAGTGAGTGGGAAGGACTTCCAGATTTTGGATTCATAGGAGCAGCTGAGAGAGTTACCTGTGGAGTTATTAGATTTTGTGACTAGTAATAGGTGTTTGTTGATTGAAGGTCTCTCATGGTAGGGTAGAGGTGAATTATGTTGCAGATGCTGGGGCATTTAGCTGATTTGTAAACTAGGTTGTGTGTAGTTACTAAATGAGAAAAGGTTAGGGTATGTTGCAATTTAGTCCACTGAAGCTGTTTTAAAGCAAAGAAGTATTATGTCGTGTATGGAATATTTGCAACAAATTTTGCTACATAATTGTAGCATTGTCTGAGTTGACAGGATTAGGTGGCTTGCAGATTTATAAAAATGAGAACTCTGTAAAACTATTCACATTCTATGTGTTCAGACATAGGGGCACTTCAGAGAAGAAGTGGACATCACCTGCCAGTGATTACACATTCTCCAAGGTGCAGTGATCTTGGAATAAGTCGTAGATGGCAAAGCGACATACATTAAGGACGATCCACATTTTAAAACATGCTTTCTTTTAATTGTCTCATTAGCTTGTAGCATATTGAACTCCACTACATGCATTATGAAAATGTATTTAATCAAGCTGTTTTTTTACAAGTTCATATGACTGAAGAAGTATGTTGTAGGTTTTATATATCAAGCAGACATAGTGGGCCAATTTTACTAGATGCAATTAAAGCAGAAACAGTAGAAAGAGGAAGAAAACACTGAACAACTTTTAAGGAACAAAACCAAAGCCCAGTTAATCGAATGTCTAAATGTTATACTTGGTGAAGAATCCAGCATCTTTTTTGCATTTCTCCCTTTTTTATTTGGGTCGTTGTATTACACAGAGTCATTTAAAGTGTCTGCATGCTTAAGGAAATTAGATTCTGGGAGAAGAGAGGAACATTATTAGATGAATATTGTCCTAGTTAAAACACATCCCCTTACAACCTAATTGAGAGAACAAAAGTGCAGTGTATAAATGAGGTCTGACTATATTACTCAACAAAATTTCACTAAAGACCAGGACAGCTGTGTTCATACGACCAAAGCATTTGTTAATTCAGTGCAAAAGCTCTTACCTGTGTAGTGTCGCTGAATAATCAGATTTTTCAAAAGTTTCGTTAAAGTTTGTTTTATTTTTGGTTGCCATGCAGGTCGCAGTAAGTTGTATTGTTTGATACGTGCAGGTCGCAGTAAGTTGTATTGTTTGATACGTGCAGGTCGCAATAAGTTGTATTGTTTGATACGTGCAGGTCGCAGTAAGTTGTATTGTTTGATAAGATGCAGCATCCCATGAAATGCCTTCCTTTAGGGACAGCCAATTTCAAATTCAGGTATATTTATTTAAGTGTCTGTATTACTAAACACTATTACAAAGCATAAGGGAGTTCATATGCTCATAGGTAAGTGGTAGGCAATTTGTCTAGATTCCATTTCAAGCCTAGCCCCAAAAAAAAAAACTGTTCAAAATGTCTCTCTAGTCTCAATGAGGGTAAGACAGGACAGACCAGGAGACAATCTGAGGCTGCCCATCCAATTATCTAGGTTTACCTTGAACGTGGCAAGGGTGGCACTCTGCTTGATATGTAGTGGAAATTTGTTCCACAGATGAGGATGCTTTGGCATATGAATCTGTCACAACATATTAAATGTATAAAAACTAGTATCTGCAAACAAATACTAAGAACCAACTAATTCTCTTAAACATGGTCAAAAAGTTAAGTTTTAAGTGAGTGTCAGGATCACCCTGAACCATCTTGGCAGAAGGTTCAAAAGATACCACCCCGATCTGCAACAAAGCAGTCCCATAAGGAATTAATAAAACCATCAGAACCTCAAATGATCCAAATATAGAAGAGAGCAAAGTGTAAAGAGGCTGATACCACTTTAGAAAAAGAGCCTTCTCCAAAATTAAACCTACCTCTTGGAACAGGATGCCTCACAACATGGTTTTACATTTACGAAAATGTATCTAGAACATTCGAAGAAAGAATGTAGCAATACATGTAAAATGTGCCATGGTAAAAAAAAAATTCTCTTTTGTACCGTATATTGGTTTCCTTACAGAAGAAACAGTCATGTTATTGTTAAGGTGAATTCATGCTTAAATAGTATATTTTATCTTAAGCAAGGTATGACTATCATTTTAAAGAAGCTGTTGACTTCTTATAAATTCATGTTGATACTCTTTTACGTTTATTTATTTGTAAAAATAAATTACTTGGAAATACCTTTGCTTTTAAACTTGCAAATATGTAAACTATATACTGTATGTTGCTTAAGTTACAATTTGACGTGCATGTATAGTGCTTGCATTCTAGTATGTGTCTTGTTGCCAGTGGCTTTTGTCATGGCTAAAAAGGGTTCTCAGCCTAGCCCACCTACACAGTTAGCAAACAAATAAATAAGCAATTTCATAGGAGTAGTCTAGATATGTTTGAACACAAACCACTCGTGGTGTTTGGCTCAACATTTCTGGCTGCTAATAATAGACTCTTTTAATCTTTGTAATCCAGGACTTTGAACACTGCCCTGAATTTTTACCACATGCCTTCAGGCTAAGGGGTTATGCCTTTTGCTGTAGCATTTCGGAATCATGACCATACATGTCATTTTGTTTAGAAGTGCCTGTTGGGCGTTACTTTATTGTATTTCATACTCCTACGTGCCGTCGTTGAATTATACCAGACATTGGATACTTTTTCTAATTGTGTAATGATTTTTTTTCTTTTAATGGACTTTAGTTTTGCAGTCATGGATAGAACTGCCATTTGGTGAAGTACTATCCTCAGGGATATGAACTTTGCTGGAATTATATGAATAACTTCAATACTGTTTGCTGTCTTTTTGCTGTAACATATTTCAGATTACCTGGGAGATTGGAGTTGTTAAGCAGTGAAATTTGACTCTTATGTCTGTCATCCAGATATCAACTTAAGCTACCATCCATGCAACAGTGCTTCATTGGTGTGTTCAGTAGACCTGTATAACAGCTCATGACACCTGCAGCTGACTGCTAATAGGCCATATCAGCTTGAACAGTGTGATGAAATAACAGTGCAGGCTTACTACATGTGATGATTCAACCAGTCCATTTATAACCACATTCTGAGAGTTCATTCACCTGCAGCAAACATAGGCATTCCTTTATACTGACTAGAAATTCCTTTCTGTGAGTCTTTCATACCAAGTGGATGCCTGTTATTTACTGTGCAGGCACAATTTGCTTTACCTAGCATTTCTAGTCGTAGAACAATTAAAAAAATATGGACAAAGTGAAATTCTTAAGTTAGTGCTGATTCTAATTTGCATATAGTTGGATACCTGCATTTTGTTTGATGGCTGCATTGAAATATCTGATCTTATTAGCAATCATCATGTCAAAAGTTATCAACAGTCTCCCTCAAGAAGTCCAGCAAATACATATTCCCTACTAAACAGAAAAGGAAGCTAAGGCTCCCTGTCAGAAGTATGACAGCAGCAACTGAGAATCCTGAAACTTTCAAATATAAACATGGAATAAAGTAAATGTCAAAGGTCAGATAGTACTGCTAAAGTCCTTGGCACTTCTCCTGCCAAAAGTACTAATAAATATTAACTCCGAGGTCACTGTCCCTTGGAGTGGGAGAATAGTCTGAGGTGCTGCAGCCCCCAGTTAAGTCCATAGTTCACATTTTCATACTAATTGATTCAGCTCTAGTGATCAAATGTCCAAAACAAACCCAGATAATAGTATGAACTGCAAGAAAGGTGACAAAAATGTAGTAGTGCAAATATATATAAAAAGATAGCTACATGAGAAAAAAATCATATTATACCATGACCCCCCCCCCAAAACGTGCACGCTGATTGGCCAGCGTGCACATTGTAAATCGAGTTATACTAATGGAAAAATTTCCGTTCGCCCGGACGTTTTTCCATTAGTATAACTCTACTTTTAAAACACTGTCTCACTATGTTAAATGGGTTTAACATAGCGAGACAGCTTTAAAATAAGCCACGGAGATCTCCATTGCTTATTTTAAAGCTGTCTCGCTATGCTAAACCCATTTAACATAGCGAGACAGGTTTTAAAAAAAAAGCAACGGAGAAAGCAAGATCTCCGTTGCTATTTTTACTGTTTCGCTATGTTAAATGGGTTTAACATAGCGAGACAGTTTTAAAATAAGCAACGGATATCTCCGTTGCTTATTTTAAAGCTGTCTCGCTATGTTAAACCCATTTAACATAGCGAAACAGTAAAAAAGCAACGGAGATCTTGCTTTCTCCGTTGCTTTTGCTACAACTCTGATGTACTGCGCAGGCGTGCAGTACGTCAGAACTGCCGCGGATGCAAGACATCTGCGGAAGGGCAGTAAACAGGCATTATACTATGCCATTATTTAAGAAAAGTAATAGTTTCTTTTCTTAAATAATGTCATGGTATAATAGCAATAACCACTTCTGGGTGTGGGTAATGCTGTATTTACCCACAGTTGGCTTTGTTTGGTCCCGAGGGCGAAGCCCTCGAGACCAAACCATGCCAACCGTGGGTAAATCCAGCATTACCCACACCCAGGCGTGGGTTATTGCTATATTAGCATATACCTTAAGCGTTCAGCAAGGTTAAAAAGTCACATTTTGTAAAAGTATTTCAGCCACAAAGAAGTCAGTGGTCCTATTTGCAAAATGAAATGAAAATGCATTTGGACAATAAATAATGTCACTGTCTCTAAGTACTTGTTTCCTCAGTTTTATTCCTAAATAGATGTCTTTTCTGTGGAGTCTGAAACTTTTCCCATTGCACACAGGGGTTTACACACACGGCTCTGTGATTTTTTTTCCACTTCCCACTTCATGAAAGTCCCCAATTTCAGTTCACATTCTATTTGCAACACAATCTTAATTTTCTTCATGTTTGCCATCTCTTATCACAGATATCTATGTACTCATATAGCATACATATAATATCCATGTACTCATATAGCATGCATATAATATCCATGTACTCATATAGCATACATATATCCATGTACTCATGTAGCATACATATAATATCCATGTACTCATATAGCATACATATAATATCCATGTACTCCTATAGCATACATTTAATATCCATGTACTCATATAGCATACATATAATATCTATGTCCTCATATAGCATATATAGCATACATATAATATCTATGTACTCATATAGCATACATGTAATGTCCATGTACTCATATAGCATACATATAATATCCATGTACTCATTAGCATACATATAATATCCATGTACTCATATAGCATACATATAATATCCATGTACTCCTATAGCATACATATAATATCCATGTACTCATATAGCATACATATATCCATGTACTCATGTAGCATACATATAATATCCATGTACTTATATAGCATACATATAATATCCATGTACTCATATAGCATACATATAATATCTATGTACTCATATAGCATACATGTAATGTCCATGTACTCATATAGCATACATATAATATCCATGTACTCATATAGCATACATATAATATCCATGTACTCATATAGCATACATATAATATCCATGTACTCATACAGGATACATATACTAACTGGACTGATTTGACAAACTCCTTTTTTGCTGTCTCAGGAGAGGATCACATTGAAAACCTAATTCGACTATTACAGCATAACCTCCGCCATTTGAACAAAGCGGCTTTCTGTGAAACACAGCTACAGTCAGTCCACCTGAAAAGTGTTCCTGTTGCCTGTTCTTGAATGCATTAATTTGCTAAAATATATTTGATGGTTTGTGTTTCACTTCCCTTGCTATTAAGGCAACATACCAGAAGCTGAAAGGTAACATATGAAGGAACAAAAATAGACTAGGAATCTAAAATGTGAATAAATGCATATAGAAGATAATTTTTCAAATAATTATTTAATTGCATTTACCTTTTTTAGTCTTTTCTCAGAACTGGATATTGCTGAAAAATGTCACCTTAAAACATAGAATTTTCTATCACATATGACAGTGAGCAGACAATATTTATATAGGTTTGTGTAATATAACGTATCATAACACTGTATGCTTGATCTCTTTCACCTCTCTGGATATGAAAGTGTTAATTATTTCAGATGACACTACGTAGCAACTTGCTTGGCCTCCATGTTCATGTTTTACCTTGGGGAATTTCTATTCCTCTCTGCATGTCTTTCCAACATATTAAAGTTTTCCGTCACATAGCAGGTCTTAAGTCACGTCCTCCCACAGTGGGGGTGCTACTGTGGGGAGAACAAGGCCTCATATTGTTCAGTCTTTTTGAAATACAATTAAAAACCCCTCTAGAGCTAGCAGGAATCTGAACTGAAAGGAACAGGGGGACCTCCCTGGTGTCCACCAGTCTGCTGATCTTAAAGTCTTAAGCCATCTTTGTTTCTCCCCCTGGGATCAGCTCATCAGGCCTTTACATTTGCTATTTTTAAAAGCACGGTTGGGGGTTGTCTTGCTCTGTGCCTGACATAATGGTCTCTATGGGGAGTTTCTAGTGTCTTCAGCACTTTGTGGTATTTCTCCCACTGGTCAGACTGCTCTGGCTATAAAAAAAAATAATCCTCTGAGGTCAGAAAGCTTTCAGTATTATGTTTCCAACTAACTTCTTGACTGCTATACAAAGAAGTCGTCCTTTCATAGTTAGATAAGTATGCTTTCCCAGCTTGCAGCTTGGCAGTCATCTGACATTTTACCTTCACACTAAAATGACGAATGATTGCTAAAATAAAATCAGTTGTGATGCTTACCTAAAGGGCATTTCATCAGAAGTAACAAGCACATCTGTTATGCACTGTCAAGCCTAGCTCCTTCAAACAGTGCTTCTCTGTCAGGAGATGCTGTTGAAATGTTTTCAGGAAGTGACATTTTTAGATATTGTACTCTGTAAGAATGAAAGTTAAGATGAGGTGGTAATCCTCAGTTAAGGGTACATCATCAGATGTAACAGCACTGTCACGTTGCTGCAGAAACAAGAATCACCACCTGCTCAGAGTTTGAATTTACTTGGTCAGTGTCATACATTCATTTTTCTGCTATGCCCTGATTTGTTGCATTTTCTGTAAACTAGTAGCAGGCTAAAAGGTGTTGGAGAAGAGTGATAAAATTTTTTTCTGAGATATAAAATGAGGAATATCTGATAAAGTAGAATGGTTGTAAGGCTTATAAGAACTAGAGCCATTATGATTTGACAGTGGGTGATTTTTCTTGGGTGTGATAAGCTCTCAGTTAATAACTTTATAGTCCTTTTATAGTATATTACTGTGCAAGTGTCAGACCATCATTAAAAAAAAGATAAATTGCAGCATTGTGCACAATTGTTACTGTTTATGCAGTATTTAGTGAAAGCTAGCTCTGTTATTACTTTGTCTAGCCTAACATCCCAATCCATACCACCCTGAAACCATCCTCACAAATATACATTTTGCCAAGAATACATGCAGAAAAACAGATGTGCACAGAGCCTCGCACATTCAAACACAAAAACACAATTGTACTGAATACATACGCATATCACATAAGCTCAAGGGTTGAAACACCCTACCCCATCCTTAAAATTATATATCAAAACTGACACTGTAACGCCTTCTGGTAGGTTATATCATGTTAAAGGCACCAGTACAATGCAGATGCTCCATTTGTCGAAATATCACATATTACAAAGTTACACATACCAGATGTGGTCTGCTTACACTGAGTACTGAGTCAGGCAGCAATATTTCAGTAGATTAAATGGTTGTTATGTGTGGTACTAATATGTAGTGCACTTGAGTGTGTATCTAACAGTCTATCCAGTGAGTGCATGGTTACATTACTCAGCTTTACCAGCTTAGTAAATTCACTGCTACATCCTGATCGCCAGTATAATGCCAGGTTTCCATCTGTTAGGTGATTTGACTCTGTCGTGCTTGTTTAGATATAAGAGACACTAAGACAAGGTCCAGGCAGCTGTCTAGTGTGGATCTGTCACCAGTTATGTGTATTTACTTCAGAGAGTAGTGCATCATACTAATGTGATCGCATCAGCTTGTAATGACAATTTGAACACACGTTTTCATAATACTTGTGTGCAAGTTGATGAATTTACAAATGACTGTGACAGTACATAAAAAGTGTATTGATTTCACTGTTCACGTGAAGAGCATGCCCCCATATTTATCTAGTTAACATTTGTTTTCTAAGAAAGTCCAACTGGGGCAGAGCCCATTTTCAGTGGAGGCCCAGTGAGAAATGTTCCAGATGCATGTCTTTGGAATGTGGGAGGAAACCCACATGAATAAAGGGGAGGACATGTAGTCTCCAAACAGAAGGCACCCCAGCCAAGAATCAAACCAGAGAATCTCTTGCTGTGAGGTGACAATGCTAACCACTGCGCCACCCATATGTACTTTATTGTATTAGCCTCATTTCAATGTTACAGCACCGCAAACAAAGACAGATCACATTCTGGTAAAAGCATCTGTCTTACTCTTACTCAGAGATACACTAACCTCAGTCCACCTTAAACTCATTAACAAGTGAGCATACAAAAGTTTGCTCTAAAGAGGATTGCGTAAGAAAACACAAGGCTATTTCATTGTGAGTCAGTTTGCTCAAGCAGTTGTGAATCGAGCTTCTGGGTTTTGAATGCGTCTGTAAGCAGGCAGCAGGACCTTTTCTTTAATGCTGTGCTCAGCTCTGAAAACTACTAGTAATGCAAAACACCTAGCTTTCCCATTTTTGAAATCAGTCTTAGGTACTTACGTATTATCGTAACCAGGAGACGACTCTTATCACAAGCATTTCATCTCGCACTGTTTCAGGGTTGGTTCCCACACTTCAAAATAATAAAGTCAGCCAACTCTGAAGTATTTTTAACTTTTGGAAACATTTGCTGTGGAAAGTGGTACAGTAACGCACCACACCTTTTCGGCATAATAAATGAATACGCAGCTGGACTGGAGTCATGTAAATATCGATAGTTTTTACTTCTTTACCTGTTACCACAAGAAGTCTGAACAACAGGTACAGTAATTGTGTGTGTGGGGAGGGAGGAGGGGGGCAGGCAAAAATCTAAAAATGCCTACCATTCTTTGCTGACTTCAATCCTTGGGGATTTGCAGGAAAAACACACTATTTTGAGGAATACACTCAAATATGAGGTAAATTAAAGTATACTTAAGTGCATACTGACAGTTGCAAGGTGGCACTCATTACAAGCAACACCATATGTTGATCATATTTTTCATAATTTTTTATTATAACCAATCCAAACCCAAAAAGATGTGTATGACTTTATCAGACTGCTACACGACAGGACTCACACAGCTCACCTTTGTGGATCAATGGTTCTGGAGAAAGATAAGGGTTGGGGGGCAGTGACAAACACCTCAAACCATGAGCAAGTTGTATATTTTACTTTAATTCCTATAAAAAATGGTTCCTACAGGTTGTATGCCTTAATCTAAACTGAAAATGCATTTCAGTTTTCTCAGAAAATGGTTTCATAACCTGGTTGCGATAATATGTAAGTACCCAGTCTTAATATAAAACTGGCTATTGTACTTTCATGTAAAAAAAAACAAGATCACAGTGCTTTGTTTGCTTCTGGAAGAATTAAGTTGGGGATAGTGGAATAAGCTATCGGCAGTCAGACCTAAAATATATCAGTTTTAATTACCTGTGCTTATCCAAAACTGATAAAAAAACTATTACATCACACTAGATGTGACCAAATGTGTAACATGATGGTTGCAGAAATGTTACCCAAGAAATAAGGCAATGTACCTACAGCATCACTTGATCCGCGGTGGTGGTGCTGCGATCCGCAGTGGTGGTGCTGCGGTAGCATTGTTGCCTCACAGTAAGACGCTGTCCGGTTCAATTCTCAGCTAGAGCATCTTCTGTGTGGAGACATGCGTGAATGGGCGTACCTTCGTTGAAGGTTGTGTGGCAGGGCTGGTAACTCGGCATGTAAAAATCAACTAGCAGTCATTAGCAGACCGAAGTTCCGCTGTGGCGACCCCTAACCAGGAAAAGCCGAAAGACACAACAACCTACAACATCACTTGCTGGTAAGTTGCCTTGTGGAACATTGCTCCATTTTCTGATAGCTTTTCTTCACTAATGAAATGTGAGGAAATAGCCCATAGAATACAAGGGAAGAAATAATTACATGAAACACTTTAATATATTTAATATTTGCAGTGAAAGCTGCAGGTACATGTGGTTTGACCAGAGAATACTGAGGCTCTGAAGATTAGCAAAGCAGATAACTTCACAGCTGCTGACCAGAGAATGGTAAAAAAGTAATAGGAAAAAACACATTCATAGCATTTTGTGTCTCTGCTCCACCCACATGTATCTATATTAACATACTAGTAGCCTTACTGCAGTACTACTAAAGTGAATTATTGAGGATAAGAAACAAATTATGTATTGTTACTATTATGCAAAAAGCACAGAATTTCCAGATACAAGATATACAAAATGATTAAGAGAGAAATTAGAGGAAAAAAATACTTCCACAGGGAAAACTTTCAGAAGCTTCAAATGAAAATTCGTATTCATTAATACAACAGATTTGTGAAAAACAGTATATAGTTCAAGAAACGTTGATCTGTTTGGAAAAAGAAGCATCTGAGGAAGTGCAGAAGTATAAACAACAAAACCCAGAAATATTTGAAAAGTATAAAAAAAAAAATATGGGCATATGAAAAAAAAAGAAAGATCGGATATGGTGCAATATTTATGCAAAGGAAAAAGCCAAATTAATCAATATAAAGAAAGCAGCCCCAAAGATATTTGAAGAGAAACACAGGCAAAGGCATTTGGATATGAAAAATTTCACAATAAAGAAATAATATCACAAAGATGGAATGTAGAAATGAAGATTAGTAAAGTAGAAGTAAAAAATATATAAGTTGAAGTTATGGAGTGCCTGTGAAGTGAAGGATTTGGTGTAGAAGGCCTAACACAGGTTACATCACAGCATGATAGAGTGAGTCCCCAAAGTAAGGAGAAGCAGGAAGATCAGGAGACATCTGAAGAAGAAATGTGGACATGGAAAAGAAGAAAAGGATTTAATATGGTGTAATATTAAAGCAAAACTAATCAATACAAAAAGAGCAGCACTAAAGATATTTGGAGACAAATACAGGCAAAGGAATCCGGACATGGAAAACTTTACAATACAAAAAATAAGAAGACAAAGAGGAAAAGTAGAAAAGGAGATTAGTAATGGAGAAGTTAAAGAAATAGAATCTGAGGTTGTGGAGTACCTGCGAAGTGAAGGATTCAATATAGAAAATCTTATTCAGAAAGCACCACAGCAGGATAGGGCAATGTATATCCAAATTAAGGGGAAACCAGTGCAACAGGAAGTAATTGGTCAGGTGCCATATGAAGATATTTTGGAGCCTTCCACAGGAAACAAGTATAAACGTTAGTTTGAAGTTAGACAGCAAGAGAAGGAACAAGAAACTGTGGAAACTCTGCAGTCAATGTTGAGGAGTGATAGGCCAGTGAGTTCCCATATGACAGAAAGAGCAATGGATGGCACAGGATGAAATTGAAGAGAATGTGCCACAGGTAGATGCTATAGAACTTTCTAGAGAATGCCCACAGGAATTGGAAAACAAGGGATGTGCCCTCAGTTTGGAAGAAATGAGCTAAGAGAAGAAATAGACTGCAGAAGGTCAATAAAATGCAAAAAGTCAGAAGTCTGATAAAACAAATGAACACAGTAATTAGGACTGTCCATAGAGAGCCATGCAATATAACAGAAGTAAACAGGATATATTACTGTGCAGCTAAATTAATAACTGATAAAGTTCTACCACAGGGTAGTGAGGGAAAGGAAGAGGATAAATTGAATAACATCATGGAAGTATCGAATAGACAACTATAAAGCAATTAAGACAAGTGTCAGCATTAGAAGAGTATAGAAGACGGAATAGATCAACAAAAATACTAAGAAAGATAGATGTGATAAAAGCAATGCCCATTAATACAACAGACCAGGATCTGTCATGCAGTATCGCAAATAACATACTAAGAATTTCAGCGCAGGCGGAAATCTTAGAAGATACAAAGATAAATATAAAGGAAAAGTACAATATAAGCGATTTATTGATGACCCAAAAAGGTTTTAGAGAGAAGTGGGTACAAGGAATTGAAAGCCCACCAAAAAAGAAGAAATAGATATATTTTGGAGAAGTATCTATGAAGATTCTGTGGAACATAACAAAGATAATAAATGGATAGAAGAAGTAAAAGAAAGAATAAGAAGTTTAAAGGTACAGGATATGAAAATGGAATAAAGTAACAGCCAGAGAGATTGAAACAAAGTTAAGAAAAGTCTCTAATTGGAAAACTCCAGGATCAGATGTAGTATCTAACTTTTGATTAAAAGTATTAACATCTTTGTACAAAGATTTAGCCATAAGTAAGAACAATTTATATGCACACCCCAAACAGACATCAAACTGGCTGACAACAGGAAAAACAATGCTCCTACTTAAGAGAGAAACTGCAAGCTAGCCTAAAAATGATAGACCAATAACTTGCCTTCCAATGATGTATAAACTATACATGGGAATTTATGATGACAGTTTGTAGTTATTTAGAAGAAAACTTATGGCAGTAGAACAAAAGGGCAATAAAAGGAAGTCATATGGAACAAAGGATCATTTGTTGTTAAACAAAGTTCTAGTGCAGAACTGTAAAAAATGGGAAGAATCTAAGTATGGCATGGATTGACTACAAAACAGCATTTGATAGTATCCTACATTCATGGATTAAAGAGTGCTTAAAATGTATAAGATACACCCTACACTAATCGACTACATTACAGTGACCATGAAAGAGTGGAAGACCACTTTGCAATTAAGACATGATAAAGGACAAATTATTATCCCAGGGATAAAAATTCAAGGGGGGATATTCCAGGGTGACTCTCTGTCACCGTTGCTATTCTGCCTTACCCATAATCCATTAAGCTGTTTACTTAACATCTTAGGCCATGGCTATAATTTGGCTCCTAGAAAACAACAAAGTGTAAAGACTTCTCATCTTCTTTTTGTTGATGATTTAAAACTGTATAGTTCATCAGATGAGGAACTGAAAGCACAACTGCAGGTTGTTAAAACTTTTTCAGATGATATAAGAATGTCCCTTGGTCTTGATAAATGTGCAAAAGGAACCTTTAAAGCAGGAAAACTTCAGTTTGTGACAAGAATGTGATATAAAAGTACTTCAGCAAGAGGGAATGTATAAATATTTGGGAAATGATGAAGGATCAGCAATAACACATGGACAAATTCAAATAAAACTTAATAAGGAATACTTTAGAAGACTTAAATTAATCCTGAAAACAGCAATGACATCTAGGAATAAAATTCAAGCTATGAACCAATTTGCTCTTCCTGTCCTAACTTACAGTTTTGGAGTGACTGACTTGCCCCAAAGCATTCTGGATAGATTAGATAGGAAAACAAAAAGGATGCTTCATGCTCACCAAATGATTTATAAAAATCAGTGTATACCAAGATTATGTTGGGAGGGTGGCTTAATGGCTAAGGTGTTTCCCTTACAAACACAAGGTGCAGGGCTTGAGCCTCACAAGGGATAATTGGCTAGGCTTAAAATGGCTCGCAAGGGCAGTTAGCTTAGTACTAAACTATGAACCTATGAACCTATATATTCCCCATTCCGAAGGAGGGATGGACCTCCTTGAAATTGATTACATGTAGAGATCTGCCATCATGGGACTCCACACATATCTGCTGACCTCGCAAGACCCAAACATAGTGAAAGTTTTGAAACATGAGGAGAATAAATTTAACATGACTTTTGTACTTAATCTAGAAGAAGCATATTGGCATCAAGTAGGAATAGAAATTAAACTAGAAGTAGATAAAAATCAGGCAGCAACTGAATGTACTAAAAAACAAAAGAATATACGATGAAGGATGAGAAGGCAAGAAATGTGGAAAATGCATAAATATAGTTGCAAGTACAGAAAACTTCTGGAAGAACCTCATGTTGATCAGGAATGAATGCAGCAATGGTTAAGGAGAGGCGAATTCAAACCAAGAGATGAAAGGTTAATATTGGCAGCCCAAGACAGTGGGCTACCTACACACTGGTTCACAAAGTCTAATGAACATGTGGGAGAAACAGACAAATGTAGGTTTTGTAAAACCGAATTGGAAACAGTTGCACACCTTGTTGCTGGTTGTGATGTACTAATGGCAGAAGGACTATATACTGAAAGGCAAGACTGTTGCACTGGGGATTGTGCAAAAATTATGGTAATGAAGTGGCTGGAAACATGAGCCACAAAACATCATAGAAAGTTAAGTTAATATCACATGGGATCACCCATTACCAACAGTTCAAAAGATAGATGCCAGAAAACTGGATATAGAGGTCCATGAAAAAAAGACAAAAGTACCATTGATCATTGAAATCGTCACACCCAGTGACTATAGTGTGTTGCATACAGAGAGAGACAAATTCATAAAATATCAGGATCTGCAGGCAGAAACAAGAGCAATGTTGAAGAAAGATACCTAGACAGTTCCAATAGTAGTAGAAGCAATGAGTCTTATAAAAAAGAATCTATAGTCATATTTAGATAAGTTACCAACACATGTAACTTCATATGAATTGCAGGAGTCATTACTGGTACACTGCGGGTGCTGCAAAGAGCACTTTTGGTTGACATCAAAGACTGAAACAATGCTATTTTCATGAACTTTAATATGTGTGTAATTTCATAAACAAAGTAAGTGTGCTGAAAATAGTAGAGGATAAACCCAACTCTAAAAATGTAAAAATCAAAACTTTTGTTGAAGAGTAAATCATACATTTAACACCACAACCAATTCACGTTTTCCTCTAGCACTTAAGACTTCCTTAGAACTAGTAGTCCAGTGCTACTTCCTAAATTTATAGGACATATATTTAATATCCAAGAACTTTTTAATATTTTATATAATAGTTTCACCCACTGAATAAGATTTTATTGTGTTATTGACTAATTTCAGTAACATTTTTTAAATATTTATTCATTCAACAATTTATTTTATTGGTTATGATTCTATGTATAAAGTAGGGATAATTCCTGGGTTTGGTCCCATTTTTTTGTATATCACCCTATACATATATATATATATATATATATATATATATATATATATATATATATATATATATATGGGTCTACTTCTCTTTATCGAAGAAACACTTCGAAAAAGAGAAGTAGACCTACACTTACATGAAAGTGCAGTTAACAGAAAGTGCACTTCCGCAAAGAACATTTTCAATGAACCGTTAAGGAACACTGAGGCACCAAAGCACTCTACAGTGGGGAACAGGGGATTTACCTGTTTCTCCACTGTAGTTAGTATATTTAAGTACAGGGGTGTGGGGGCACAGCCCCCTATATGTGGGGTGCAGGGGGGCTTGCCCCCTGGAAAAACATTGTTTTGGTGTTCGTTAATGATTCATTCTTCGTGAAAGTGCACTTTTGGTTAAGTGCACTTTTGCGTAAGTGTGGGTCTACTGTTTTTTCGATGAAGCACAGTAGACTCATATATATATATATATATATATATATATATATATATATATACACACACACACACACACACACACACACACACACACACACACATACACACATACACAGATCACAGTGATTTTGTTTGAATCCATGTTTTAAATATTTAATTGTTTTATTGGTTAATTAATTGTGGACTCATAAATTTAGGAAGTGGCACTGGACCACTAGCTCTGAGGAACTCAAGTGCTAGATGAAAACAGTATGAAATATTTGTGGCATTAAATATGTATTTACTTTTCAATAAAAGTTTTGATTTTTACATTTTTAGAATTGCTTTCTCCTTTACAGTTTCCAGCACACTTATTTTGCGTCTAAGTCTTGGTGGTGCGCAAGGCTACTTTTTGTCATTATTTAGCAAGTTATTTTGGAAACCTTCTTGGGGAGTAGCGTATTATGAAGACTTCAGCCTCTCAACCTTTACTAATTTCCCTTGGTGATATTACTATGTTAGCATTGGATGCAGATGTGAGCATGCTCAAAGGGTAGTTAAAGACATTAATAGATTTAATTTCTCAGTCGCAAAATAATGTCACTTCCTGGCATTTTGTCCAGTGGTATTAATTATGAAAATATGGGTTCATCATCTTCTCTCAACCAGCAAAGTTCACAGGAACAACGGAGTCCAGGGTTGTTCAATAGGAATACTTTGATGACCCCCAATAGATATGGGATTTCAAATATTCCATCTTTAAATATTAGGTTCATAGGTTCATACTAGGCTATCTGCCCTGGGGCAATTATAAGCCTAGCCCTATTCTGTATGGCTTACGCCACCCCTTGATTTGAGTATACTGTGCCCTTTTTAAGGTTTAGTTTACTGTGCCTCTGTCTAATAGTGACACGGGAGTAATCCCTGGGACAAACCTATGATCCCCCATCCACTTATCGAGATTCTTCTTGAAGAGATTCAGTGAGGTGCTCTGCCTCACATGAACTGGAATTCTATTCCAGAGCGAAGGGAGCCTCTGGGTTATGAACCTGTCCCTCCAGCAAGTTCTATTTAATTCTGTGCTGAGGTTCAAGTCCCTTGAGCGTGTGGCTCTAAGGGATTTAGATTTACTGAGGTGGAGCATGTCCATTAATTCTGGATTTGACATAGCTTTGTATGTCAGGCATAGATCGCCTCGAAGTAGGCGGTATGCAACTGAGTAGAGCTGTAGTTTTTTTAACCGAGCAGTATATGGCATCTGTTTGAGACCCTTGATCCTCTTGGTGAGATACTTTTGGGGTCTTTCTAATTGCTGCAGGTGTCGGGTAAGGTACATCCCAAAAGGGGCATTGTATTCTATGATGGGCCTGATGAGGGATGAATAAAGGGGCACGATTACCTCTCTTGATCTTGATGTGAAACCCTTCATGATGAGGTGGGCTATGTAGAAGGTCTTTCTAACCAATTTGGCAATGTGGTTTTCAAAGGAGAGATTGCTATCAACTTGGGTCCCCAGGTCCCTAATAACTTTCTCTGTACTTAATGGGTTTCCGCCTATGTGGTAATTTGTGGGCACATTGTTTTTGCCAAAGGGTATGACTATACATTTTTTGGCATTCAGCTTTAAACCATGGCACTGGCACCAGTTATCTGTCTCTGTGAGACCTTTTTGAAGGATGTTTGTGTCAGCTGGAGAGTTGATTATGGCGCCCTGTTTGCAGTCGTCTGCGAACTTGGTGAGCCATAGTCCTCCCATGTTTGCCTGTACCTCGGAAAAGTATATACCGAACAAGAATGGTCCCAGGACAGAACCCTGTGGGATGCCACTTGTGACCGGTTTCGAGTCTGACATGGCTCCAGCAACTGTCACTCTGTGGGTTCTGTCTTTGAGCCAGTGTGTGACCCATCTTATGACATAGGGGTTTATATTTAAGCTGGATAGCTTATCTATGATGCCCGAGTGGGGTATTGTGTCAAATGCCTTTGCAAGGTCCAGATAGGCTGTGTGGACTACCTTCCCTTCATCTATGGCTTTGGTGACTGTTTCGAAGAAGTCAACCATGTTCAAAAGGCAGGATCTGCCCTTGACAAAGCCGAACTGGGTAGGATCTAGTGTCTGTATGTCCCCAATGTCTTTGTTTATGAGCTCCATGATGATCCTCTCCATAGCCTTGCAGACTAAGCTAGTCAGGCTTATGGGGCGATAGTTTCCAGGGTCCGTAGAGGCTCCACCTTTGTGGAGTGGGACCACTGTTGCTGTACGCCATTCTGTGGGCACATATCCTGTAGTGAGGCTAAGATTGTATAGCTGTTTTATTTGAGGGATTAGTTCCTCTTGGAGTTCATGTAGGACACAACCTGGGCCGCCATCTGGTCCCATGGAAGCAGTGTTTTTTGCTTTGGAGAGGGCAGCCTTCACCTGAGCATCTGAGATGTTTGGGAGGCAGCCATCTGCCGGGATAGATATTTGCTCTTTTGGGGGGGGGGGTGGAGAAGTTTGCACTGAACCTGTCTGCCAGGATATTGGCGATGTCTGTGGGTTCAGTGTATTTTTTGTCGTTTAGAATCAACTCAGAACAAGTCTGGAAGTTGCATCCCAGGTTTCTAACATAACTGAAAAAAGCCTTATGATTGTCTTTGGTGTCCTGTGCAATTTTTCTCTCGAAGCTGGCCTTGGAGGATTTTACGAGGGATCGTAATTTTTTGCTAGTACTGATCAGAGATGCCTTCCCTATTAGGGATTTTGCTCTATCATGTAGTAGCTTCCTCCTTCTGTTGTACAGTTTATTTATGGCAGGGGTCCACCAGACTGGACGCCTGCCTTTGGATGATTGGGTCTTGGTTTTGTTTGGGATAGCATGATCCATGCATTCCTGGAGATGTCCGTAGAATACGTTTATATAGGATTCTGCAGTTTGGGCAGTAGTTTCCACTGGCCCTGGGGCCTTGAAGGATTCCACTTTGGTTTTGAGAAGTGAGAAGTTCGCTTTTGAGAAGTTTTTCAATGTGGTTTTCTGGGCTGGGGGTGGGGTCGGGATGTGGACATCCAGTGAAATTAATTTATGGTCTGATCTTACCAATGAGGGATATACTTCTGGTGTGGAGCATAGAGTCCCCATGTTGGTAATGATCAGGTCTAGTATGTTGTCCCCTCTTGTGGGAGTGGTGACTAGTTGTTCCATAACATTTGAGTTTATAATTTCCAGGAACCTTTGGGCTAAGGTGCTGGGGCTTGAGTAGTGCTCCCAGTCAATGTTTGGGTAGTTGAAGTCGCCCAGTATAATGGTGTTCGGAGAGATCTTCATGTTCTCCAGTGTTTTCAGGAAAGCCGAGTGGGATTCCTGACTTTGAGAGGGTGGTCTGTAGGATGCTATAAACTGAAAAGCAGTCTTGCCCACTGTTAGTTGCACAAGGATGGTCTCCGATACTTCGTGCAATGCCACTAACCTGGAGGTGTGGATATCCTCGATAAATATGGAAACTCCCCCTCCTTTTGTGGTTTGGTCCAGGTTTTGGGGCCGAAAAGCATGATATGAGGTATAGCCTGGTAGTGCTGGGGTGCTCTCTGGAGCCTTGAACCAGGTTTCTGTCACTGCACAGATACCGATGTTCTCCATACTGAGGAGAGCTTCGAGTGCATGCATCTTGAGGTTAAGACTTCTGGCGTTTAGCAGCATTACCCTTAGTTTCTTGTTCCTTGTGCTGTCTGTGGGGGTGGGTTTGACTTTTCAGCCTTGCCTAAAAAAGGCACTATGGGGGTGGCAAGAGCCTTTGCCAATATCCGAAAGCCCAGTGGTGACAGGTGCAAGCCGTCCCTAGCGAAGCAACGTGGCTTGTCGAGCATGTCATCCCAGGCTGACAGACACTGGATCCCCTTTGAATGACACCAAAATTTTAGCCAATTGTTAAAATCGAATAATTTTGTCTTTGTACTGTGGCATCATTCTAGGTGAGGGTAAGATGCTGCTCAAGGTCAGGGTCATACCAGCCTGGGCTACATGATCAGAGAGCTCCTCTACGTCTCTTTTCATGTAGTCCAGGGAGGTACGTCTCAGGTCATTCACACCAGCATGTACAATGACTGAGTCATATTTGTATTTGCTTTGGAGTGACCTGAGTGCTTGCGTTATGTGGTGGATCCTAGCACCCGACAGGCAGCTCACCGTGACCTTCTCTTTATTCAGCCTGGTGAGCGGGACGTCAGTGTGTCTGACAATAGAGTCACCTATAACAAGAGTATCAGGTGTGTTATTCAGCCTTAAGGGCTGTGGCTGCTTGGCACACTGACTTTGTGGGTTATGTGTTGTGTGTGTTTTGTTTTGAGGTAGCGTTTGCTTGGATGTCTGCTTTGGAGGTCTCTGTTGCTTAGGTAGATTTTTATTTAGAGCCTCCGAGTATGTTTTTGTGTATTTATGTGTTTGGTTCGCTGATAATGGTGGGACTATGTGATACTGGAATTGTGTTGTGTGAGGTTACCTTCTCCTCCTGACTAGTTACACCAGTTTTGAGATGAGAGAGCTCAGCCTCCAGTTTGGCTAAATAGTTGCATCGTTCACATATATTTGAACCTGTTTAGAGGAGGAGAGGGTTGTCCGTGTACATGAGAGAGTTGTAACATTGCCTCAAAATTCCCAGATTCACCAGCTGGACTGGAGCGGAAACCATTGACTGACCTTTGGACATGCTAGATTAATATAGGGAAACTGAATTTAAGATGGACCAGTAGAGGACAGGGTAATCGTAGAGAGTATAAGAGTAAGTAGTGCTTATGGTTTAATAGTGCTAACTTGTAGGATTACTTAATTGGACCAGTGAAGGGCCCTAGAATGAGAATATGGTGTTTAAATTGAGAGATAGAGCAGTTCTAAGGGGCAAAAGTGAAGAGCAGACTTTGTGGAGCCAGGAATAGTTTAAACCCAATTAGGCGGCGCTGCCCGCTGTTGCGCTATGCACAAAAACGTGCAAAAACGCGCAAAAGTGGGTTTTAAGAGAGGAAGATGAAGGAGTTTTGGATTTGACCCAAAATGGCCAATAAAACTACAGTTTCAAGTCAGTAACCACTCCCACAGGGGCAGGCAGGCTGCTCAATGTTTTTCTCTGCCACTGATCAACAGAGAGACCTCCCTTTAGCCCAAGCAAAAAATGGCCTCACAGAAACTTACAAACAGTTCAAGAACGGCAAGCCTGTAACTGAACTTTTTTAAATCTCAGAAAAGTGGGAAAGAGGCAAGATTTTTTTTTGTTTTTTTTGTTTTTTCAGAGATAGCAGAGGTTCACAAGTATCAACAAGTTATAACAGTGCAGTAAATGACCCCACACAAGAGTGCTAGGCCAAAGACAGATAAAATGCAAGTTTTGAGAAAAAAACGATTTCAAAAATAAGTGCAAACAGGAAATTCAGTAAACAGCTCTAGGTTGTGCTCTAAATACAGTTACTAATGCAGACATCAAGTTTAACAAGCCAGAAAATGCTCAAAATAAGTGGCTATGCAGAAAAACTTAGCAAATAAAAGAAAAGAAGTGTCTATACCTCCATTCCTCAACCTGTTATTCAGATGTTTGAGAGAACTTGTGACCAAGATATTCATAAAATTTATACAACTGACAGAAATAGTAAATCTAATTTAACTGATTAGGAGAAACTGGTACTGGATACTTTAATAAAAGACACCACATTAGGGTGATGAAGCCAGATAAGGGAGGTGGAATTGTAATATATGACACTATTGCCTATATCAGAAAGATGTTTAACATACTACAAGATGAAATGGTTTATGAACATGTTTTTATTAATTTTTTATTAATCAAGTTAATATAGCCTATAGGAAAATAAATATATTTTTGAATTATGCTGCAATGCAAAGTATTTTGATAAGGGATGTATATGATTTTTTTTGTCTTTAACATCCCTTAAGATTCCCACAATTTACAAGATACCTATGGTCCATAAAACACCCATAATCCACTTTTTAGGCCAATTGTAGCAGCCCAAGGCTCAAAAATGCACCCTTTAGCCACATATATTGACAGGCAGCTTAAGCCTATTTTTTCTACATGTTCACATATTTTCAGAAATTCCTGCGATTTTTGGGGACATTTCACTAGTGATTTATGGACTGATAATCTAACATTCCTCACTATTGATGTTGTTGATCTATTTAGTTGTATCCCTAAAATTGAAGAGTTAGAGTTATTCAGTGACAGTTTCAGTTACTGTAGCTTCTTAGAGAATCCTGAGGTAAATTTCATTACAGATTTGATGGAGATGGTGTTAGATAATCATGTGATTTACTCTGAAGGGGAGCTACATAGACAATCTCGGGGGTGGCAGTGGGTGCAGTCTGTGCCCCAATTTATGCTAACCTTGTATTATAGAGCTGGGAAACTGTGTTTTTACAAATGAATTTTTTTTAAAGTTTTGTATAGTATACTTACAATTTTTAAATGACATTGTTATTTTATGGGCTGAGCCATTTAACATGATTCCTGATTTTATTGATTTTATTGATGTTTTAATGACTTAATGACTTTGACCAGTTTCCTGAAATTTACATATCAAATGAATAAACAATTTATAAATTATTTAGACACTACAATTAGCTTTAGCCAAATGGTTTGTATCAAGCATATATATAAAAGTCACTTTCAGTAACATTTATTTTCATTTTAACAGTTGTCGCCCTTTTTTGTGTAAACAAAAAGCATAATTAAAGGACAATACACATTAAGGTAGCAAGAATGACCTCTGAGAAAGGCATATTGGATAGTAAGATGGAAAAACTTCATAATATGTTCTTAACTAGGGGCGGCCCTAAGTGTTTAATGGACAGTATTATTTTTGAAGTGACCAATGAATGGGGTCTAAGTAACAAGCCATTGCTAGGTGTAAGTTCGTTTGCTAGTATGACAAGTAATACACCTAATAATACTGATGGTTCCGACAGTTTTAAAAGAGCATTAATGGTAAAATACTCAAACAAGTCTAATGATGTGAAAAGGATAATAAAGAAAAATTGGAACATCCTTAACATAAATGCATCTTTGTTACCTGGTGTAGGAACAGAACTACATTTTGTATACAAGACATGTAATAACATCAAAACCCTTTAAAAGAAAAATAAAACTGTACAAAACACTCAGTTTAGTGATATTAAAAGTACACAAAATGTGGGAGATGTGGTTATTGTAGTGAAATTTTATTAGATGACAAAACATATGTCGGTAAATATTATGAAGTTATGGCTAGTTTAAAAAAATGGAAACTGTTTTTCTCAAAGGGTAGTATACATTGCAAAATGTTCATCTTCTATAGCCTTTTATATCAGTAAAACCAAGAGAAGGTTAAATAAAAGAATTTATGAACATAAATACAGTATAAAACACTGTAATATTAATAATGCCCTATATAAGCGTTCTTTAACATATGTGAATTTCACAACTTTTAAACTTGCTATTTTAGATGTAACAGCTACTGATTTCAGGGGTGGTTGGTGGGAGACTAAAGTTGAATTATAGGGAACTTTACTAGCAGTTGAGGTTAAATGCCACCACCCCTCCATGTATTAACAAAAAACACATGTATTAACAAAAAACACATGTACTTTACCTGTTTTAAAGTTGAAGACAGCTAAGTTGTAGTTCAGGTTTTATAAGTGTTTTTCTTACAGTATATATTTTATTATGTATAATAAATTTGCAATTCATTCTTAATTATACATATAATGTCTTATATAAGAACTTTTTAATATTTTACATAATAATTCTACCCAATGAAGATTTTATTGTGTTATTGATTAATTTCAATAACATTTTTAAATATTTATTTATTCAACAATTTATTTTATTGGTTAGATATGTCTAAAGTAGGGGTAATCCCTAGATTTTGTCCCGTTTGTTGGATATGACCCTATATTTATATTTCTTTAAGTATTAGTTCACAGTTCACAATGGTTTTATTTGAATCTATGTTTTAAATATTTAATTGCTTTATTGGTTAATTAATGGTGGACTTATAAATTTAGGAAGTGACACTGGACCACTAGCCCTGAGGAACTCTTAAGTGCTAGACAAAAACATTGTGAAGTGTTTATGGCATTAAATACACGTTTACTTTTCAATAAAAGTTTTTGTTTACATTTTTAGAGTCATGCTTCTCCTCAACTGTTTTCAACCTACTTATTTTGTTTCTGTTCCAAAAAATACAATACTTTATTATCCCTTCTGTATTATGAGTTGGTAAACTCCATCTTGACTATTACATGTATTTCTGGAAACATCATTTTTGTGAGAGTATAACCAGAAAAGAGATACTATAATGAGAGGCAGCAAAGATGACATATGGCCTTTCACAAAAGGCATAAGAAGAAAGAAAATGTAAGCTGAAAATATAGGCTGTTGAATAAAAGAGACACATGGGGGGTGGCTTGATACAAACATTTAACTGTGATTCAAAAGAATACTCATAGTCTGTATAGGTACACTCTTTCAAAAAAGAGATACATGAGAACAAGATGGCTTGGTATTAAACTAAAGGTAGAAGGGTCAAGGAAAATGCAAGAAATAAATCTTTAAATGAAAGGATTATTGGGTGATTGGAATAGCCTTCCTGTAGAGATGGTAATATCAAAGCACTGATGGTTGTTAGGAAGGTGTGGGATAAATAAAAAGTATTTCTTATGCTGGGGGGGAAAGGAAGAAATTTAAATGCTGGATAAGTAGGATCTTCAGCTTTCCCACAAGGCGGAGTAATTGGCTTTCAAGCTGGGCTAAGAGGTTTTTATCCACTGTCCGAAATCTGTGTGTGTGTGTGTGTGTGTGTGTGTGAGCACTCACATGTTTTTATGTCTAAGTATAATGTATAATATATTTATATATGTTTGTATATGAGTGCTGTATTATAGGAGATTACTAAGCTATCAACCTGGAGGTCATTTTAAGCCTAGCCATTTCATGCTAGTATAATACAATAGAAATTCTTGTCAGTACCTAAGAATTAGTGATGACTGGCTGTGTCCAGGAGGTTGTGGGCACTATCCGTGGTAAGAATTTATGGTGCTCCATCCACTTGTACAGGTTCCTCTTGGAATTTATGGTGCCCCAACCACTTGTCCAGGTTCCTCTTGAACAGTTTCATAGAGGTGCTCTGATTAACATGAATTAGCAGCCTTTTCCAAAGATGTTTCCTCCCATATCCCAAAGACACGCTGTAGGTGAATTGGACACTCTAAATTGACCCTAGGCATCAGTGTGTGCATGTGTGTGCCTTAAGTGGAAGGTTGGGTGCTGGGCCGGTGACTTGACACCATAAAACTCCACTGCCAATTATGAGTGAACAGGTGATCTGCTCTGGCGACCCCTAACCTGGAAAAGCCGAAAGAAGAAGTAGCCTTTTCCAAAGATGCTGCAGTCACTGGGAGATAAATAGTTACAGGCCTTATTAGGTCCCTCTAAACAAGTACCCTAGTCCTGTTTGATTTATGGCTATGCAACAAGTTCATTAGGTTTGGGTCTGAGATTGCACTGTAAGCCAAGTACGTCTCCCCTAAGAAGTCTATACAATATGGAGTATAGTGACAGGGACCTTCATCAGTCTGTGTAAAACACATGCAGGTGCCACTTGATTTTCTTTGTTAGAAATCTCTCAAGTCTCCATTTGCTGCAAGCATTTTATTGACTGCAACATAATTCCTGGGCTTTTCTCTTTACATTGAGTTTGTGTGAACTCGGAGTTAGTAAATTTAATTTCTAGGGGTTGGCGAGCCACATTAAAGTTTTTTTTTTTCTTTTCTTTAATCTCAGGTATAACCTATTGGTTTACATTTGTGATTACTTTTTTGTTGTTTTTAGTTGTGGAAAATGGTAATCAATAATGCGTTTGTTAGGTGTTATGTGTTTTGATCAAACTCACCAGTGATGATTCATTATAAACTCTTATGTGTATATATGTGTGTGTGTGTGTGTGTGTGTGTGTGTGTGTGTATGTGTGAATGCACATAAATTTATATAAAGCACTTTATATTGACACTAAATTTACATTTTTATCTAAAGTTAATCTGACTGACAAGCATTTTTATCGACAGAAAATTTTATCTAAAATGTTTAGGTCAGAGAAATGCACCAAAAATAAATGCTTTTACAGGGGGCAAGCCTCCCTACACCCCCACACCCCCTTACTTAAATATACTCTACAGCTGCATAACCAAACAGAACCGAGAAAACACCACACACAGACAATCATTGTTGTCCATATTTAACTTTCTCTGTGGTTGTGTGACTGTAGAGTTAGTATATTTAAGTAAGGGGATGTGGGTGGCAAAGCCCCCCCCACATGGGGGGTGCAGAGGAGCTTGCACCCCCCTCGCAAAAACATTTATTATTTTTGTTCATTTTCTTTGTCTTAAA